>NC_064538.1:27032016-27204516 GCF_023856365.1 Brienomyrus brachyistius | reverse complement strand
CAAAGATGAAGTTGCAAATTCGTACTGGCCAGTACTGCATGACCATAGTCTATATTCACAGCAAACGCTACTCTTGCACCAATTAAGTTTAAATGTAAGGAAGCTTAGGTATTTGTTTCCCCTGCAGAGTGTATCAGATGTATCAGAGTAACAGTTCTGGTTTAAGAGGGTTAGGCTATGAGCGAACGGGGGGCAAGTACTCAAGCCAATTAACATAAGAGTGTGAGAGGACTCACTTTGACTGTTTGTCCAGCGCTGAGTGCCTGTTTAAAATTCTCAGAGGAGATTTACTTGTGAACATGCAGTAACAGCGAATTAATGTGAGAAAAGAAAAATACCTCGGAGTCAGAAGTACCATAATGAAACGAGGTAACACTTCAGTTTAAACTGGAAAATCATTTGATGATATATTATTAAATATAAATATTCACTTATAATCAAATTTAGGAATATCTCACCGAGATATTTGGGCTCCAGGAAAGCAAATTTTTTTCAGGAAACCCTGAGTGACAGAGACCCTTGAAATAGTCCTAATTGCCCCCTCCCCATTTACGAAATCCCTGTTTGTGGGTATGCTAACTCATTGTTTTATATTTGCAAGCGATTTACAAAATGTTTTGTAAATACCAGCAGCAAGATATGATTGCAATACATTTCTATATTTGTTTATGAATAAATGTTTCTATCTATTAATATATATTCAAATGATTAATATTTAGTTTATTAACAGTAAAGGAGCAGCCACATGCTAAAGTGTTACCCAAAACATGTCTGTGTACTGCTGTGTCGACTGCTGCACAAATGAAACCAAATGTGAGTGTTAGTGTGACTCTACCTTGAGTATTTCAGATTTAATCTCAGGAGCTGCTGAGGGGCGGGGGACACATCCCCCCTGACCTTTCCCCACCCTGTTGGACCAATAATGACCCCTTGCATGATCATCGTTGCATGGGAATGAAGGGCAGCGGTACCTCTCAGCTCCAGCAACTTGGTCTCTTGAGAGAGGCAAATTATAACAAGGCTTCAGCTCTCACACTTTTCAGCTTGCTGGTCCTGCCCCAAAACCCTGATTGGCAGGAGGCTGTAGCTCCCCCACTCCCCGCAGCCAAGCCAAGCTAAATCCAGCCCAGCTCTTATACCCTGTCAGTCCAGACCTCCCACATCTCCCCACTCACATTAACCCAGCCAAGCCTTCAGACTTTGGTGTACTGGTGCTCCTGACCCCCTCCCAGGCTTCTTTCCCGCTCAGCGGTCCATGCCGGCACTGTGTGCCTTTATTCACAAGCATCATGCTTGTGTTTGAGGTGCCCTCGGGGAACGGGCCTAGCCAAGCCACCCTTCAGCGTTCACAGATTGTTCCTCTCCGCCCCAAACTCATAACTCAGCTTCAAGCATGCTGTCAATATTACCCCCTGGAAAGAGTCCCCCATCCATTCTCCCAGGATTCCCCAAGGATGCCCATGCCTCTGTCTCTAGCCAAGCCAAGCCTTTACGCCCCCCCCCCCCCCCCCCCCCCCCACCTCCGAAACGCCTCACACAATTCCCAGAGTGACAATAACATTGTGATGAGGCTGTCAGTCAGGTTCACTTGCTCCCACCTATTTGTTTATAGCACAGTTAGAGCGCAGTTCCCATCATTATTGCCCTATCTGTGATCTCAGTATCTCCAGTGGCCACCAGTTTCGGACGCCTTTACTGTACCAACCTTTTCTTATTCCCATTGCTATCCTGTCACTCTGAATTCACACCCCATTATGAGTACATTCCAGGGGTCCCTGACATCCCCCTCTGTCATTCGGACCTTTTTATCAACAACTCGACTATGTACTGTAGTTTACCCAGAATCCCATCTTCTCATCTATAAGCAACCATTCAAACAGCTGTATTATCGCGGCAAAGTCCTTCAATGCCTGCAACCTCCCTCCCAACCCCGCCCCCATCCGATTGCCAATGACTAACAATCAGATATAGATTTAATTGTGCTCTTTAATTAATAATTACATTTATCATAGGGAAATCTGATGTTCTGAGGGGGTAAAGAGCTTGTTAATTTAATTATGGTTGTGCTAACTGATAATGGATGCTTTTAGCCACCAAGGTTATCTGTGTCTGTACCTTCTCTGTCATTTACCATAGATGTGGGTTGATTCCCAGCCCTAATTACACTCTTCCTTAGCCTCCCACCTCCTCAACTGAGGACTATCTGCTTTGTTTCTGAGAACATAAGGAAGATTTAGAGGCATTAGTAGCCCACCTGTCCATCCCATTGATCAGACGGCTACTAGTAAAGCGATTGAGAGCCTTCCAAACTTTCTCATAAACTTTCCGCCATTCTTACTTAATTGAAGTAATTTTATGAACCATCCAAAAACAAAGAAGATCTTGTGTGACTGAAAATGCAATAAAATAATTTAACTTTTCAGGCACAGAGAAGATAAGAAGACAAGAACCAATGGATTCAATTAGATGTAACCTTTAAAAGGCATGTTATATGACATAGGAATTTTAATTGGAGATTTGCTTGTTTTCTCACAGCGGTAGATTGAATTGAAAGGTATTTATGCTTATTGGGTTAAGCCCATGTGCTAATGCAATTCTCTAATGCTGCCATATTTACAAACATCCGTCCTCCAGTCTTAATTGGGTTGTGTCATCTAGATAAGTCAGAAAGGACTGATCTTGCGGATCCATAACATTCTCTCCTTGAGATATCAACAAAGGCTAATTTTCATTGTTCCCTTACTTGTGAAATGGATTCAGAACAGAGTTGATTTTCCAGTGCCTCCTCGGAATACTCTGCTACTCAGGGGGAATTATTTTTTTTTATTTCTATCCATCTTCTAGCTGCTGATCTTGGGCAGGGTCATGGGGACCTGAAGCCTGTCCCAAGCATGATAGGGCACAACGCAAAAGAAGATTCTGGATGCCAGTCTGTCGCAGGGTACATACATGTACACACAACACACACATATAACACACACAACACACAATACATACAAAAATGGGCATTTTACAAGTAGCAATTAGCCTAAGTGTGAGTTTTAGGAGGGGAAAACAAGGGAGGCCAAAGCAAAGCCACATGACGGGAAGAACATGAAAACTCATGGCATTCAGCAGGCGTGAAGCCCCAGTGCTACCTACTGACCCCCAAGGGCTCTCTTTCGCTTTCCAGGTTATATTTCTCATGACTTAATCCCACCATTCCCACAACCTGTTCAAAATAACCCACTAGATGATGGATGGATGGATGCGTTAATTCTGCCTCATTCCCTCCCTCTCATTTATTCCTGCCTGGTCCCTTGCGTGTTGCTTATACGTCCCCTTTAGGGACTTATGTGTTACCCCATTCGTTATCTGTTATGGGCTGTTTACATTCAAATGCACCAATGACAAGCGCTGGGGGAATACAGGCACAATAAAGACACTGGAATCAATAACCAGGCCACATAATGCTGGTCTCTTGTGTGCATATGGTAGGTGCAGGAATTTTAAAATGCAATCACACCAGCAGTGCTACCACAGAGACACAGGCTGTTGGTCATTGTGTCTGAACCTGAGAGTTTAAATTGTATCTGACAGCTCATGTCTGAAGTGGCTCAAGCTTTAAAAGTCCACTGTCCGAAAATGACGTGATTATAGCAGTTCTGAAACGCCTAACTCAGTGTAAATAAGAAAGCTATGACTTGATCTATCCTTGGTAAAAAAGAAAAAACAGCCAAAAATCAAAACCAAAAGTGAAGCGCCTGTATTCTTAGCTTGTGTCATTCGCATATGTGTCATAATTCTCAAAAGCATGGATACCCCCTCAATGTGTACCTCATGTTTCTTGTTCAGAAACTATGTGTATTATTCTAAGTTAGCAATACTGAAGTATATAGATATTATATTATAGGATTCAAATCACAATATTCAAAACATTCACACCCCTGGAGTCTAACAATGACTCATACTGCTGATTAACAGATCATCCATCCATCCATCCATCCATCCATCCATCCATCCATCCTCTTACCTCTTATCTTGGTTAGAGTCACTGGGGGCTCAGAGCCTGTTCCAGGCAGCACAGACCACCAGGCTGGCGTACATCCTGGACAGGATGCCAGGATCCACATCGTCAACAGTTACATCAACAGTTACAACACTGCACTAGTACTGACAGCCACACATTATATGAATTGTAATATTTAAGGTTGACTTAAGTGTCCCCTGCACTTGTGACATGTGTCCACTGAAACATTCTTGAATTCTGAATCTTGAGGCTGACACAATTATATTCAGAACTGACAAAACTAAGGAATATAGAAACGGAAACCTTCCATTGGTGGTGAGAGATAGGCTGTGTCTTTGAATCTGACCTTAACATAAGGACCTAAAAGTCACATGATATAGGCTGACAGATTAATAGTATATGGGGATAAGGCCAGACGGTGAGGCTGTCGTTCAGAGTGGCTGGGCTTGGAAAACTGGGATTTTTTGAAGTTATTGCAGCGTAATTACAGCACAGGAGAGTCATTCTCTTTCATCTTTGTCCTTTTTAAATATGTTTTTTGTCTAAGTGTCTCCTCACTTTCCTATGCTGGTGAAGCTGCTGTACATGGTTACTTTACTTTTGGTTTCTCTCACCTACTTCCTCACTCTCTTTGCATTCTTCATTTTTAAATTGTGTCATACGTTGGTATCACTGCCGAGGCATATCTCTACTGACACAAAGGACTCCTGACACCTTGTTACATTGCCTAAGTACTGCAGCTCTCTCTATGCCCAAGCAATATCAAATAACATAACAATGAATGCAATAACACTGGCGCTATGCGGTAAATACATTGTAAAGCAACACAGCTCTATATGCAAAACATTGTTGCAGTTTAACAGAATGGCAAGATAAGAAAGCAAATGTATTTGTTCACACACAAATTAGTTTGTAAGCTGTAATCACTCTCTTCATAACACTTCTGTGTCGCTGCGTCCCACAAGCGGTATCAGCGCGATAGCTGAGATGTCAACAATGATATCAAATATCATTCATCTGAACAAATGAATAAATTAGTGCCACTTGATGGGATTTGAATAAGGGCTGCGTCATGCATTCATTGCCATTGCAAGGAGGGATGACAAGAGCGCAGAGCCATGCACTGGGGCGTACATGTGCTGCAATTTGGATAATGAGTGATGGACGTGGATCTGAAATGATTACGGTAAAGGCACCGAGCATGTCGAGCCATAATTCCATAGATCATATCTTTCCTTCATTTTGCATTTGATAACAACTGCATTACAGGTTATATACAGTCATAAAGGTTTAACTTTTCAGTTTTCATTATACCCTGTCGGAACCCTAATTTTCGTAGGGTAATGTTAAACACGAGTTTAATGAGGGTAGAGGGACAAACGGTTTATTTATACTCTTACTGTCAAATTTTATGAAAGAGGTCACAAGATAACTCAGAATGGCCAGAAAAACAAATAGAAGAGATGGGGAGGTGGGTTCCATGTTGCTAAGTAGTGCTGATGTCATCGATGAGACTCCTGGGGGAGGAGCCCCACGACCTCTAGCTCAACTCTCAGACTGCCAGTCGATCCCGACCTTGGAGCGTCATACGTGCAACCTTCTTCAGGCACGAGGGAAAAGGGAGGCACGTACAGAGAGACCTTTCACTGGCAGAGCATCTCCGTTCCCATCTTTGGCTGTCACATGTAGCCTTGTCAGAAGGTCAGTTCCCTCAGAAATAACCCCCTTAAAACATACATTTTATTTACTGTGTTAAAGAAATCGCCCCAGGCAGGGAATGGTGGGGGGGGGGGAGATAGAGCACCAGGCAGAGGTATGTATCTCTTAATTCTTGTTCTGCTCAGCCAGAGGGACATTTTGGAAGCTTTTCCTTTTAACGTCCTTCTGCAGTTCAAACCGATAATTGCAGAGGATCCAATGCTATAGTATTTAAGTCTTCTCTATTCATAGATGCAAGCACTGTCATTAACATGAAGCACCATGTTTGAGGAGAGTCACCATGTCTCTGTTTGAACAGAACAAAGTGTGTCGGACCCCAGGCTCTGCTCCTAAAAGGCTGACGGCTGAAACCCTCCTTTGTGTCTCCCTGCATGGATCGCGGGGACCCCGCACTCAGAGCACCGACCTCTCTGTGTCCCCACTTTTCTTTTTTTTTTGTCTTCCGTGTTACAAGGTTACAACAAAAATGAACGGAATGAATGAAAAGTAATTAGAATTTCCTTTTCAATTCCCCGTGTACCTGAAGTGGGAGATGTGAGCTCCAGAGCTCGGAGAGCTGGTTCCGTGGGGGCCGTGTGAGATCTGGAGGCGCGCATGTACCCAAGCAGTCATGGGGGGGGGGGGGGGGGGCACCTCTAATCAGGATGGAGTGGCAGAGGGTCTTGCTCACTCAGATGGGATAACGCCTCTAATTAATACAAGCGCTTGCAAATCCCTTTAGAAAATAATCTGTACAGGTCATTTATTCTGCTGGGGAAAAGGTAAAAATGTGGGAGAACAAGGGATGGAGGGAAAAAACCATCAGGGGGGGGGCTGAGATTGGAGCATTACCATGCAGCGTGTCTGTGCTGGGAAATGGAAGTTCAAGATGGGGGGGGGTGCTGATAGTTTTAACTGTTTCAAAGAAGGACTGATAAGGAACAGAATGAGGTGGCAGGTGGGTGGAATTGGGGTGGGGTAATTGCCTAGGCATGGAGAGAAAGATGGTGAAAATGACTGGGGAATATGGCGGAAGGCACAGTGCAGCACCTAGCGAATGCAACACACACATGTCACACAACGGGGGGGGGGGGGGGGGGGGACGCCGAGCCTGGGGCTCTGTGCATCACGCGGAGATGCAGGCAACAGCACTGGAATGACAAACCCCAGGAAGACCAGCAATTACACAGCCGTGGGATCCTTCAGCGCGCTATAGAGAGGAGCTGGTAATAGCCGGTAATGGTTGATTAGATTCCTTCTACCTAACTTGGTCAAACAATGAACAGTGCAGTGATTCCTAACGTGCATTCACCAGGCACAGACTTGCAGCTCTAATTGTGATGCCTGATGTTCCTGTTTTAGTATTTTATACTGTAGCATTTAAGTCTGAACCTACAGACACAGACAAAGAGTAAACAGCAAATAATATGGCAGTGGGGGATTGGGGTCCTCACACCTCCAGGGTTGGGGGTTTGAATCCTCCCACTCAGCATTTTATGTGAATCGTCCTGCAATCCAAAATGAACTGGTGTCTCCACATTGTGTTCCTGGCAATGGTGACCTACAATCTATAGGATAGCTGCTGGAAAGTGCATTGATGGCTAGTGCCCACTTCTGCATTCAGGTTTAGCCAACATTATGTTAACCAATACTAGAAAGGAAAGATATCTTGGCTAGTTTTGACCGTGAGCTTGAGGCTGACATTGTTGATGTTACAGCTGATGTGCAGACCTGGCAGATCCTGATGTGCAGACCTACTGGTGTGTGTTTTTCCTCAAATCTTTTGCTCATCTTCCAAAAACATGGATCAGAGGTTTATGGTAAGACTGGATCTAGATAGTGAACTGAACTAAGGCAAATACTGAAGGACAGCAGTAAGATAGATCAAACAGTTAAAGCAAGGAAGACCACAGTGAGCATGGAACGAAAGCTAGTCTTTGTGTTATTAGCACTTAATACTCAAAACCTTATCTACATTTATGAAATATATATATATATATATATATATATATATATATACACACACACACACACACACACACACACACACACACACATACTGTTAGTGGCGTTGGTTACTCCTGTGTTAATTAATACTGTTACCGGTGTTGGTTACTTCCTATGTTAGCTAATACTGTTAGCAGCATTGGTTACTTATGTTAGCGGTGTTGGTTATTTCTGTGTTAGCTAATACTGTTAGTGGCATTGGTTAATTTCTGTGTTAGCTAATACTGTTAGCAGCTTTGGTCACTTCCTGTGTTAGATAATACCATTAGTGGGGTTGGTTAATTCCAGTGTTAGCTAATACTGTTAGTGGTGTTGGTTACTCCTGTGTTAGCTAATACTGTTAGTGGCATTGGTTACTTCCAATGTTACCTAATACTGTTAGTGGTGTTGGTTACTCCTGTGTTAGCTAATACTGTTAGTGGTGTTCGTTACTCCTATGTTAGCTAATACTCTTAGCAGCATTGGTTACTTCCAATGTTAGCTAATACTGTTAGTGGTGTTGGTTACTCCTATGTTAGCTAATACTCTTAGCAGCGTTGGTTACTTCCAATGTTAGCTAATACTGTTAGTGGTGTTGGTTACTCCTATGTTAGCTAATACTCTTAGTAGCATTGGTTACTTCCAATGTTACCTAATACTGTTAGTGGTGTTGGTTACTCCTGTGTTAGCTAATACTCTTAGCAGCATTGGTTACTTCCAATGTTAACTAATTCTGTTGGTGGTGTTGGTTACTCCTGTGTTAGCTAATACTCGTAGCCGCGTTGGTTACTTCCTGAGTTAGCTAATACTGTTAGTGGCATTGGTTACTTCCAGTGTTGGCTACACAAATCACTATAAATACAGGTCAACCAGCCTGGGGGATAGTGGGGTTAGGAGAGGGGTAAGAAGTGGAGAACCAGCATCAGCGACGAAGGGGAGGGATTGAGGAGTGGGGGGAGAAATGGGAACACTGCAGGATACATAAGCAGGTGCACTATGAGAGGTATTAAAGCATATGCAATTAAATCACCTTACCCATACTAAAACAGAACTACAGTGATCCCCCGGCGATCGCGGAAGATGCGTTCCACACCCACACTTATAGAAAGACTGTATAAATATACATTTTATAGTTTAAACTTTAAAATACCCCTCCCACACAATAATAATAATAATAGTAATAATAATATGAAATGTATACATATGTGATTCCATGTTAACGATGGCTTTATTCCCAGGAGTTGCCACCCTCTTTCCTGTTTGACTAAAGGAAAGTGATGCGGTGGCTCTTACATTCTTTTTATCCTGCTTGACGTATCGTACTGTCCATTCATTCAAGCCGCGTAAAGCTTTACTTCCTGAAGTACATCCATGAGTTGTACCTTCTCCTGAATGGTCAAGGTCTTCCTCTGGCGCTTAGGTTCACTGCTACCCGAAGGCTTAGAAGATGCGGGATGCTTGGGAGCCATCGTAGGCCTTAAAACAAAACGAAAACAGTCGGAGCACAAGCAAGGTACGTGATACGCAGAGACCTGTGACGCGTCGAGGGCGCGATAGCTGAACCGTGATATAACGGGGAATCACTGTATTCCATTTGCTAGAAAATCTGACACTTTTCCTGATAATACCCCACTCCCATCATGAAGTGGATTACTGAGAACAGAAAAGATGTTTGACATTCTGTGGGTATAGCCTTGTTGGTATGGGTCACAGTCTATTGGTGTTTTGAGGTTGTTTTCAGCATTTGTTGCAGTCCTACCTATTTACCGTCTTACATCCATATATACTGTGAGCATCTATAAATGTACCATGTTACATTTTGCTAGCTTGTGTAGTTAAGCTAACCTGCAAGCTATCAACGTGGCCATACTTGCTTTTGCTAATGTCTCATTTCTCTGCTTTTCTGCATCATCTTTTGCTTTTATAAGCACTGGAGACCTACATCCCTCCATGAAAACCCCTTTCTTTTCCCAAGGGCATTGAAGCATTGAGTGCAGCTCCTCCAACTCAAGATGATCTGATCTCAAGGAAAAGGGATCTAGATGCTGGATCAGCTGCCCGCGGAGGGCGGAGGTAGCCCCCTGGGCGCGGCCTCAGTCCCGCCCGCGCCAAACCGGAGGTGCTTCTCCCTCATCGCTCACAGCTCTCTTTTCATTCTCAGAAGACACCTGTCAAACCCAACATTTTCTCTCTCTCTCTTTCGTTCCCCTTTTCCTGCTTTCTCTCCATTGTAAAGTGTAAGCACTGTGGCTTATTTGGAAGGGCAGGTCACCATAGAAGCTCTTTTGATGTAGACCTTTGATAAGGCTGCAGCTCCCAAATGAAACTGCATCAGCGATAAGACAGAGGAGGTGCTGAGGACGGGGGCAGAGAAGGCTACGCGTGCTGTGAATTGGGCGCTCACCTTTTCATCAAGCTGCTTTTTTACCTTTCACTCCGTTTTTCTATTCGCACAGGAAGATTCGTGGACGCAGAACATCACCTGCATGTCTCTCCCTCCTCCTGTTCACCCAGAATTCTTCCTCGATTCCGCTCAAAAGGGGGCGCCACATGCGCTTCCATTCACCTTGCAGCCCCTAAGCATACAGGCCAAATGTTGATCACGGGCACGCGGAATTAGCCGGCCCGTCACAGCTTAACTTTTGACTAGCTAAGTAACAACATGCGCGTTTACTTTTCGACAAAGTGGAAAGAGAGAGGGAGACTGGGAGGGAGAGGGAGAGGTGACGCAGGAAGCCATTCTGCCCTCCATATTTGCTAATAGACTCCAGCAATCAGATCATTTCCAGTTTAAATGGGGCCTTGATGGCCGCAGCCTACATTAACGGTGCTCGCTCTCACAATCCAATTAGCCCGAGACAGTGACAGTTGCCAGCTAGGGAAGCAGGTACCCCCGTCTCCTAGCTGCCCCCCCACCCTTCCTCCTGCCCACCGACAGGTCCTCTTACTGTCATTTTGGGACACTAATTGGATTGGCCAGAAGCAGATGTCATTATTGTTAAGAGGTCAGGCACTTGATGTTTCCAAGTTGTTGGCAGTCATTTGTGCATATTAGCGGCTTCTGTTCAGAGCAAAGGTCGCTGTGTAAACAAGGCACTTAGTGAAATTTCACATGTGTGTGTGTGTGTGTGTGTGTGTGTGTGTGTGCCGCTTATGGGCTGACAAAGTGCGTTTCTGACATGGAGCTCAAACACATGCAGATGTAGCAGTGAGCCTATTAATGACTGCGAGTTTTTATGGATGATGACAATGAAGATGCAACGATAAAATGAAACTCAGCGAGAGACAATTAATAGTATCAGAGGCAAAGTTCAGCAAAGTACAAGCAGATAACAAAAGATCTAGAAGGATGAAATAAATATCACCGTGACGAGCCGGAGAGCGGGCAGAAATAATGCCCTGACGATCATATGGATGCTCTGTCCGAAGCACCCATCCTACAGTGACAGCTTGAAATCAGGTGCAGTCTACTCAGAAATCAAACATGACCACTATACAGCATAACAAATAACAAGAATTCAGCATTGTGCGCACCTAAATTAAACAAAACGCTACCGAAATTCATGCTGAATCAGTCAGGCAGGGGAAAAGGGACAAATAATAAACGGAAGACTGATTAAGCGCCGGATCAAGAGCCAATTTTCTCCGCAGCGCATCTACTGTAGCTACATGCTTATTACATAAACAGATAATCAGGAAGTGTATCAGAACACAAAAGCCCCCAACGATACGACTATAAATGCATCTGATGCGGGCCGGATTGGCTTTCAGCTTAAGTGCTACGGGGGAGAGAAGCGTGTCCATGGGAAGAGCAGATTCAATTGCACGGGCAAAAATCTAATCACAGCACATAAACGGGTCCCCTCAGCGCCGGGCAGAGCTGCGCTTAAATTGGTAGCCTCACTGTCTCTGGTTACCCCCCGTGCATGAGTACGCCTCCCGCCCCACCCCCGGATAATGGGGCCGGGGGAGGTTATCGGCGTTCAGAGCAGGAAGGTGCAGATCATGTGAACCACCCCCCCCTCCCCCTCCCGCCTCCGAGGGTCACACAATTAAGTCCGGTCCATCCACACACCGGATCTCTTGACACCCTAGGCGATGGGGAGTGTAAACTGCACGTTGCCAATGAGTCTGTTAAAGGCTCCGCCGGCCTACCGGTGTACAGCCAGTAATAATGACCAATAGCAAACTTCACTTTGTGAAGAAAGCAATAGCACACATTATCTACTAAGACTAACACATATTTCTTTTTTGCTTATTAATTTTAACGTAAAGCCAGGAAACACTGCTGTTGTTTTCAAAAACTACATTGCAGTTACATTTTCTTCAGTATTGGTTGAAGAGTTTCTGGCTGAGATGTTCCCACCTTTGGGAAACGTGTCACATGAAAGGAATCTGTTGAATTTAGGAATCTTACTAAATTGAAACTGAACTATATTGAAAGTGCAGTACCCAAGGGTATAGATTTCGGTATGGAAGGTTGGGACACATCCCTACCAGTATTGTGGGGGTGCTGTCTGTGTTTAGGTGGGTGTGGAGTTCAGGGCTGATTTGGTCCCTAGCAATGTTCAAACCAAACCAATACCCTTGACAGGACCTTCCTACCGCAGTCAATTCTTGCCTTTCAGTGCTGAAGGTGGTGCAGCAAGACATTTCTGTCTTTCTTTTTTATCACTGACCACTTACCAATATGCACAGCCATTAGCATATGGAAGAACTGTGGTTTTGTTTAGTCAGGACATCTTCTGCTAAACAAGAGTTTGGCCTATTTGGTTGGATTACATGTGCAGATGGATGATCATGATCCAGATTAACTATGACCCCCAGATCTCCACACTGACTATGTAAATTCTTAGTTCTCTCTGATACACACCTCCTCTCTTCTTCTCTTGCCCTCTCTTTCTGTGTCCTTTGTGTTTTTGTGGTCTGCGTCTGTCCCGCATGTGTGCCGTGTGCCCTGAGCTGATCAGAGGCACCCAGGCTGTCAGAAAAAGAAACTAATCAAAGATTCTGCTTCTGTGTATGAAGGCTGAGTCCCTCTGAAATTCACACATAGGGCACTAAACCATAACTTTCAGAGAAACTCGCCACTTCATGTTCTCCAGTGCAGGTTCTCATCACTCGGCAGTGTGTCTGCCCTCACTGCACGATCCACCATGCCCGGTGGTGCTATTATAAATTCGTGACACTGGGGCCAACGACAGTTTGGCATCGAGCTCGTGATAACAGTACAAACAGGAATCTCGTGGATGTTTAGGTAGTGCTCGAGTTGGCTACTGGACTTATAGAGGTGCCCTTTAAAAGTGACTCCTCGCAGACTCCATCTGGTAAACATTTCACCTTTGTTTTTTTGACCTGTGGTGAGGCAGGGAGATTAAACTACTATTAATATCCATATATACTGTGAGCATCTATAAATCACCTTCCTCCGCTGCCTTTCTCTTTGTTCTCACAGTGACCGGGAGCCAGCGAGTCCAGTCGGCCAGTACTCTGTCCCATGGTGCATTGCTTCCTGTCAGGGACGCTGTTCCAAATGGGGGGCGGGGGAGGGGAGCTGCTAACGGAGTTTCCAAGGTCACCTTTGAGGAAGTCAGTTTGGATCAGCCTGGATCTGGCTCCAGCTTTCTTTAACCCCCACTAGAGCTGCTGATGCCCATGTCTCCTTACTGTCACTATACTTTCACTTTCTGGAAAGATGCTCCAGGTGCTGGGGGTAGGATATGCGTGATGAGCAGGGTGTGATGTGAACAGTTCAGGTCTTTGGTAACGAGGCTAAAGCCAATCAGCTGCTTTTTAGCTCCACATCAGCCTCTCCTTTGGGAATAGATGCATTAAATTCAAAACCACACAACACATGCAATAGCTATAGGTGCATTTTTATCACATGTGTGTATAGACAGGACAGGCAGAAGCTGCCTTTGTATTTCCATCCATCCATCCATCCATCCATCCATCTTCAAACTGCTTATCCTGGTCAGGACTATGGGGGACTGGGAGCCTTTCACAGGCAGCGCAGGGCACAAGGCTGGGGTCCACCCTGCATTCTCAAGGCATTTTTCCTGCTCTCATGGCATATTTGTGACCGCTGGCATGATTCTTAAGAGGACACTTACAGTATGGGGAGGGCGGAGCTCTATATCACACACATACCACGGAAGCGCGCTCATTCTCGGCTTTCGTAGTATGTGTGTGTGCGTATCATGTTTTTTATGCAATCGAGGGTGAGAGTACCTCTAGGTTTTGATGGGACATGGGTAGAGGGAGGGAAAAAGGAGAAGGAGGCTAAAAGGAGGAGACCCAACAGCAGTCCAGACAGAGGGTGGGAGAAAAGCATTGTGGGGACAAAATCTGGACGAGTGGTTGCCCTACATGCAGGTGAAAACAGAAATTCCACCCGAAGCTCCTAGGCATTGTCCTCTGCTCCCCTTCCTCTCTGGTTTCCACTATTGTTAGTTTTTATTTTCAATAGCACTGGGTGTTATTTGCAGTGAACCTTTACCCTGTTTGCATGACAATCATAAGTTCACCAACTGAAAGGAGTTAGAAAATGCTTATAACCGCTGTAAGTACATCTCTCTGTCCTATGACAGACTGACCTGCTAATAAAGGATGCAGACATTCACCTCCATTACTTGCCTTCATGTCTTGTTTGTACTGTTTAGAAGGTTAATGATTTTCAAAACACTTATAATTCCTATTTGCTCACTGGACACAAGAGCAGGCGACTGAAGTGTCATGTCATATTCAGTTGATGAAGCAGATTTTCAAATCAGTGAACATTTTCACGCTAAGCAGGTGTTATGACAAAAGCAGCTAAAGTCGTTCTGTCGGGTGGACGAGCAAGCACTTCCTTATGCCAGGAATACAGACAAACAAACAATGTGAGGTCACAGCTTCTGGGTGAACTGTAGGCCCTAACAGGAAGCAATAATGTGGCCATGCGGGGGACACGATGTTCAGGGCGCTGACAGACGGCTGTGCGAGGGGGGGGGGGGGGGGGTCGAGGGAGCGGGCCTCCCATTCCATGCGGCTGCATTGTTAAGCACTTCCTCAGTTCCCAAAAAGCAGCATCAGGGTATAGTAAAAAAAAAATGCTGAAGTTCTACATCAGAGCAGGAATTCAAGCAGCCGACAGCTACACAGCTATACTATAAAAGATATTTCGGGATAGTAATTCACCTCACCTTGTCTGCCAGGTGTGAATCCGGGGCTAATTGAAAGTTGACTCAATGTATTCCTTTTTGTCGGAGTCCCATGGAATTGCCTGTGAATATATCCTGTAATGTAAAAATAACCATAATGTACCTCAGAAAATAAGTTTGCACATTGATGCTCAACAGCGTGTTAATACGAGTTTCTGCAGGGAAGACAGTTTTGCAATAGTTTTGCAACTTCATAGAAACAGCGTAAACTAAAATTGCCTTCGCAGAATCAAGATTAGGGCATTCGTGTCCAACTCGGGCTGAAGTGATGACACACGAATTATATGTTGGTCATTGTGGTTAGTCGGGCTGCTGGATAAGGCTTAGCCACCGGCAGCCCAGCGTAGTGGTGTTCAGCCGGCCAAAGCCTAAGGCTGTTAAGAAGATCTACTGTCATAGTGTTCATCTTACGTTAAAACGTAAAAAAAAGTTATTGGCCAGAATTTAACTAATTCTAAAGTTGTCAGCCTGATTTTTCTGAATATTCTTGTTTGATTGATTAATTCTTGTTTTTTACGTCATGTTTGACTTTTTCTGAGGCTAGGAAGTAAAGAGGGCACTGACATCTATGGTAGCTTTACCCCAAATGAAGAACTTGTTTTCTTTAAGCAAAATGTGGGCAAAAACATGCAAGATATTGTCCTTTTGAAGAAGAATCAGAGGAAATTCCTGGGCTTTTTTTCATTCCATGTTAAATTACTCTTGTCTCTCCAAGGTTCACAGAAAGCAGAGGTTCTTCCTGTAATTCACAAAAAAAGACACCAGAATGAACGAGTGTGGGTGTGGTGAAGGAATGAGGGGAGGCAGATCTTAGGGAAAATTTGCTTAATTAATTTTTATTTGTGTGTTTTGTTCCTGTTTTCAGCCTTTAATAATGGAACAGCATGCGTGCTTTTGTGCCTCTCCGAGCGCTCAGGTGCAGTGATGTCAGAATTTGGGCAGCGCGTGAGCCGGCGTGTTTTCCTGTGTGTGTGCAGAGAGCTGCCACAGCCGCCGGGTCCTGGAGGTTGGCTGCTGCTATCTGAAATGGAGATCTGATGCTGACAGGCCGCCCAGCCAGACCCGCCCCCTGCCCCTGGTCTGCCGCGCTCGGCCGCCTTTCTGCATGGGATTACTCAGGAGGAATGTCTGACAGGTGAGACCGGCGCCCGCGGACAGACTGCCCGCAACACGTGCCCGCTGCCTGCACTCCCCTCCTCCCATTCACGCTTTAATTCTGCCTTAATTTCAGTTCCCATCAGAATGCAGCCTTGCGTTTCCTCTGTTCTTGCATCACTCTCGGCCGCCCTAATCTCTCTGCCCTGAAAAGGCTCTAGTCCCCTCTCGTTTTTATATTACTCCCCTTTTTGTCACCACACAACTTCCTCCCTTTTACCTCTTCAATTATCCCCATCTCTCGATATCTCAGCACCTCGCCTATCACCTCCTATTTTTCATTCTTCCTTCTGTCTTTGCTTCTCCGTCCCTCTTCCCGTGCTGCGGGGAGGACTGAGTGTAGTGTTTCAGCTGATAACAGAGCAGTGACACGGGGCACTGAATGGACTCTATTCTCCCTGCAGACTTCAAACAGCAAAGGGTTTGGGATGCTTGGACAGCCAGATGGTGTGCATCTATCCCACAATGCTCTGCCAACACTCATTAAGCTGGGCGAACACCACAGAGAGTTTTATAAGGTTTGAAGCGACCTGAAGAATGAACCACCAGCGCGCATCTTGGAATCAATAACATTCTTGTCCAGATCTGGTTCTGTCATTAAATTCCAAGAACCACGTGTGGTAAATGTGGTCAGGCACCAGAATGTAAATTGTGTCCTTCATTATTAGCAGGGAGCCACAGAGTATATAGCTGACCTTTGACCCCGTGACCTGCAAAATGGACATATGTGGGTAAAACTATTTTGTTTATGACAGCAAGGCTGTTGCACCATGAAACAATACGGCTTCCTATGACAGTCAAAAGTAAAGCACATACCACTGGGGATGATGGAATAAATGGGGCCCGGGTTTGTGTGGCAAAGTTAGTGTTGGTGTGCACGTGTGTGTGTGTCGTGTGCACGTTTTTCCGAGCATAAGGGTGTGGATGGGCATGCATGGGATGCCTGGGCGTCTTAATCCCCTCTGGAATCTGACTAAGGATCACCTTTTCTCCTCTGCAGCCTCCACAGGCTTTAAATCTGTTTTATGTCCGTGCCGGCAGTTTCCTGAACATGCTCTCCACGGCGAGGGAGGACATTCCCCATAAAACATGTCCACGGAGACTGGAAAGGGGGAAAGCAGAAGAGCAGAACCTTCCCCTCTTCATCAGCCTCCATCGCAGCTGCCCACACAGACCTCCCCGCCGTCGAACACCAGCAGACGTTACAGGGCCCATCTTTTCCTGTTTTGGTCCGGTTTCCAGACCACAGTGCGCCTGAAACTCTGTTTTACGACTGCGGAGGATGACTTGAAAGCGAGCGTCACTGTAAATTTCCAGCCCTAATGAAGCTATTAAATTATGCTGTCTTTCTCGCCGGCCCTGTGGTCCCCGGTGTTGTATCCAAACTAGAACCAGTGCCAACTTAGGGGAGGTGCCAGCTGCTCTCAGAGCCTGAGCCCCACATGTCCGCATGAAGCCACCTGCCTGCTCCCGTTGCCCCCTATCTGAGGGCCACGTAACCCCCAAAAAACATGGCCCTTCTGCTGGTTATGCCTTCAGTAAGCTCAACGGCCAGTGAAGGATGATCTTCTGGAGGATGGTGGAGCGGTATGACTGAGCAGGATCCTTGCCAAGGAATGGCTGCACATGTCAGGCAGGGCCCATCAGTATCCCACCCTTCAATTTAGTGGCTTTCGGCGTCAGACTTGCTGGCCTGCAGAATGTAAAGGGGCAGACGCAGGCTTGCAGCTCCGGCTTTTTCAGGTCTCCCTGCACCTGACACCTTATTATTCTCAAAGCACCTGCACTGTAATTTGGGCTCTGGAAAAGTATTTAGAGCTAAAGTAATATATAATAATAAATAAGGGATATTACTGGTTGTGAAACGGGAAAATATGATAATAAAGATCATAGATATTAATATGCAGATACACGTAGGAGTATGATCATATTTTTTCCAATATTTATGCGCACTTGAGATAGAACACAGCTCGCACACACACACACACACACACACACACACAGCTCACAATGACATCATCCTGCCCAAAGATCACAGAATAGGCTAAGAAGAGATTACACAGAAGGCGTCTTTGTCTAAAGGTGAGCCAGGAATGCACCAGGGCTATTTAAGTAGTGAAAAAGAACCTGATAGCACTCTGCCTAGAAGAAAGAGGGAGAAGACAAGGCAGATGACATTTGCATTTACTATTTAATGATGTCCCCATACTGACCAGAGGCCCTGAATGGCTGATGCATGCCAGAGAATTTCATTCAAAATTTCCAGTGGCTGCTCTCAATTCGACCAATCAACTCGCAGCATGATTGAACCTGATGCCAGGTGTGCATGGTTTTGGAAACCAGAACGTATTTTTTTTTCCAAATATTGCATACATACATTTTGACATAGTCTATGCAAGGAATCTAATGAATTATTCCTCAATTTTTAGAGTTTAATCTACGATTTCAGCCAGGGGCATAGTTAGAAATCCAGGCAAAAAGCCACCTTGAAGTTCCGCCTACAGACTGATGGCATGTCCAAGGGCCTTTGTCCATGTCTGAGCCCCCAGAACCTTTGCAGGGATTCCACTCCATTTATGTCGCCCCTGAGTTTAGCATAACATGCAAACAGTTTTTATTGCCTGGTATTTCATTTTGTGTAAAGATTAGGCGGAGTTTGGCCAGGGGTGGGGTGGAGTGTGATGTTCTAGCCTCATACTTCCAATGGCTGGAGGATAAAATGGAATTAGCTTTTTCCTCCCCAGATTAAAATGGGTTTCATCCCCCAGTTTGAAACCGTGTGGTTAGACGGACTGGTGAATCCACTAAAAATGGTCTCTGAGCCCACTTCCTATTGTGAGTGTGTAGACGCACCATGGCCCAGCGTGATGAAAGTGTAGATGCCGTCATGACCCAGCATGATGATGCACACGCCTTTATGATCTGGTATGATGATCCATACGCCATGGTCCGGTGTGGTGAGTGTGTACCCAGTGCCGTGGTCCGGTGTGATGAGTGTGTACCCAGTGCCATGATCCGGTGTGGTGAGTGTGTACCAAGTGCCATGGTCCGGTGTGATGAGTGTGTACCCAGTGCCATGGTCCGGTGTGGTGAGTGTGTACCCAGTGCCATGGTCCGGTGTGGTGAGTGTGTACCCAGAGCCGTGGTCCGGTGTCGTGAGTATGTACCCAGTGCTGTGGTCTGGTGTGATGAGTGTGTACCCAGTGCCATGGTCCAGTGTGGTGAGTGTGTACCCAGCGCCATGACCCAGTGTGGTGAGTGTGTACCCAGTACCATGGTCCGGTGTGGTGAGTGTGTACCCAGTGCTATGGTCCGGTGTGGTGAGTGTGTACCCAGCGCCATGACCCAGTGTGGTAAGTGTGTACCCAGTGCCATGGTCCGGTGTGGTGAGTGTGTACCCAGTGCCATGACCTGGTGTGGTGAGTGTGTACCCAGTGCCATGACCCGGTTTGATGAGTGTGTACCCAGCGCCATGACCCGGCGTGATGAGTGTGTACCCAGTGCCATGGTCCAGTGTGGTGAGTGTGTACCCAGTGCCATGACCCAGTGTGGTGAGTGTGTACCCAGTGGCATGGCCCGGTGTGGTGAGTGTGTACCCAGTGGCATGGCCCGGTGTGGTGAGTGTGTACCCAGTGCCATGACCCGGTGTGATGAGTGTGTACCCTGCGCCATGACCCGGTGTGATGAGTGTGTACCCAGCGCCATGACCCGGTGTGATGAGTGTGTACCCAGCGCCATGGCCCGGTGTGATGAGTGTGTACCCAGTGGCATGGTCCAGTGTGGTGAGTGTGTACCCAGTGCTGTGGTCCGGTGTGATGAGTGTGTACCCAGTGGCATGGCCCGGTGTGATGAGTGTGTACCCAGTGGCATAACCCGGTGTGATGAGTGTGTACACATGACCCTGGCATTTTTCTTAGGGTGCTGCCATGCCTTGAGCAGGGCCCTTGTTCAGCAGGCTGACCCCGTATTGAATAAGTGGTAGCAATGGATGCATGGATAAAATTTGGTTTTGTAACTTGCATTTGCACAGATTAGCATGGAACTTTTTTTCACCAATTCAAATATAAACAAACATTTCCGATAATAATTGTCTGAAAAAGCTTGCATGTGAATTGTTTATGACTGGATTTCCCAAAATTCATGCTTTTTATATATGATGGAAAACCAAAATATAAAAATTATGATTTCTTTAATCAAAAGAAATGTTATTTTACATCTTAAACAAAGTCATGCAGTAAAGAAAGCATTCTATTCAGGTAAGTTTTAAGCCCTGTAACCCTGAAAAGGACAAGTGTTTACAGAAAATGGATGGCTGGATGGATGGATGGATGGATGGATGGATGGATGGACAGAGAGACGGATAAGTTTTAAGCTTTTTCTAGCCATCCCATCCCCCCTCCCTCCCCCTGTTCCTTAGCCCAAGGAATCTGGGCCCCAAACTCTAGAACTACACTTCGCCTATGCTGACCCCAACTCGTACTGACAAAAAAGAAGAAATAAATCCTCTAGAGAGCATTAATGGTGAGGCTAACCAGAAACCAGCCCCCCCACGCAAAGCTACACCTGGGTGGCTGTAGCAACCGCTGGACCTTCCAATCCATCACTCCTGGGGGAGCGTGGCCTTACACTAAATCGGCCAGTTGTACCCCTCCACGCGCCAACCCTATAAAACCTGATTCATTAGCGCGGTGTCCATGTCCAGCGCCCGGCTTTGTAGCTTTAAATAGGCAGATATCTGGGAAACAGATTGCTATCTCATTCCTGTGCTCAGTACTAACAGAATTTTCTAAAGTGATACTGCAAAACAACTTAGTAAACTCTCATTTCAGCATTAAGAGTCTGCTCTCCATGGCTGTATACAAACATTCGCTTATAACAATGTGACCTGCAACAGAATCACAGGAGGCGCCTAATGAAATCAAAGCTCGGTACAGCTGATGGGACTAATAGGAATCACCAGAAAGGAGATTTGTACTGCATCTCTAGCTCTGAGCCGCAGATGACTCAGACAGAACAAAAACAGCACAACAGAAAAGTTTAAATTAATAGGTCAAGGCTTTTCAAAAATGAGAACAGCACAGATATGATAATGAACTGTGGTCAGAACTAATGACATAATGGGAAACTGAAATTTAAATTTCAGAAAGAATAATTTTGTCATACTGTAGTTTTAAGTACTGTGACGGATTGGAGAATAACCCATCCTGGGTTATTCTCTGCCTTGTGCCTGTAGCTTCCGGGACCTTGCGACCCTGAATAGGACGACCGAGTAAATGGCTGGATGGATGGATGGACGGACAGACGGACAGATGAATGAAGGTTAGTGCCCTGTCCTGGGTTATTTCTTGCCTTTCCATCTTTCTAAGATAAGCTCCAGACTTCCATGACCTTATAGGACAAGCGGTATAGAAGATGAATGAATGAATGAATGAATGCTTTTAACTAATTCAAGAATCAACCAGCATTACAAAACCTGCACACCGGCAAGATGCCTGAAGACACAAGAATTCACAATGGATAACAACGGTGCACATTTTAGGATGTTGTGTCAGGTTGAGTAAGCAAAGACCATTTGTCACAGAGGAACAGAAAAGATTGCCTGGACTGCAGTAAATTGCTGCCTTAATAGCTACACGCTATTATGAATACACTCTGACCTTTATACAACACCAGTTCAGAACTAGCATAACTAATAACATCCTCAAAACAAGGAGCTACTGTAATGACTCAAGGGACAAACCGACAAACAGCCGTCAGGATGAATAATCCTAAAGAAGAAACACATACAGACGCAGTGTCCCAGACGGTTAAGTGGGTGTGTGCAGTACGCTGCAGCCATGATGTCTGGCAGTCACTCCTTCTCTGGGCAAAAGTGTGGGAAAGAGGCAAAAGCTTCCTGTGCCTGCAGGCTTTGGCCAATCACAGTCAGATGAGAGATAAGCCATCAGCCAATCTGAGACCAGCGGAGGCGGTCACATGACGGGGCGCCCATCGCGATAAGGCCCAACCTGCCCTCTTGAAATGCCTGCTCTGATCTCACCAATGCTAATAGTTTGGTGGCGAGTTTTTGTTTCGCTGTAATTATGCAGTCTCTCATCTGGCCCAGTTCCCCTTGACCTCTGGGCAAGGGTCAGAGCCCAGGATATCCCCTTTGCCACACACCATAATGTCCCATTCAGCCTGAAAAAGAGATGCATTCACGCCAGGGCAGACGAAGCCAGTGCACTGGCTTTCACAGCGGACGCTCCAAACTCTGTCCTTGGCACTGCATTGTCCAGGCTGTGCTATTTCTGGGTTGTGTAGCACTGGTATCTGCCCGGCTTTCCCTGTCCAGGCTAGGCGATGGCTCTGCCTTCCTTTGATGCTCTTTCTTTCATAATGAGACTTCAATCCTGACCGCCACACATCAGATAACATGGCAGTGCGCCACATCTGAAACACACAAAGCCCCTTCCTCTTCATGTAAACAAATCATGGGCGCCTGGCCGTAGTGAGCGCCCCCCCTCTGCTCAACGAGCAAGCGCCGTACTGCGCCGTCCTGCAACACGGGGCACAGCCGGCCCACAATGCACTGTTTCCCAGAGCCGAATGTGCTCCAGGGCTGTAACTCACATCTTCCTCTCATGTCGCCTACATGCCATCTCCCTACAAATCCCATACAAAAGGAAGCATGTCAGCCCATTACAATCCAAATGGCCCGGAATATTCAATATTCAGCCAAAAAAAACCATGGCAGGGCTAAGCACTTAGATCAATGGCTGGATTAATTGATTAGCTGGTGTAGCGCTTTCATTATCCTGACCACAGGGCCTGGGGGATGGGGGGGCAGGCTAATATGGAGTACTGGAGTAAGGTGCCATATATGGGGCCTTGGGGGGGGGGTGAGCTGAGAATAAGACTCTTGGGTTACCTGGCAACCTACGAAACTGCTGTCAGATTAGAATCTGACCAGGAGAGATAACGAGTTTATTGCCCCCCGGACACGCGGCTGGACCGGGACTGGAGGTGGGCTGGGCGTTTGTGTTTGTTTTAACCTGGGGTGTGGAGCCCAGGCAAGCAGCTGCGGAGCCCCTTTGTCAGGGAAGGCAGTAAAACACATGGAGGTCAGAGCGCCAGTGGTCGTCAGCACGGGCCCCATCCATCATGCCAGGACGGCAGTGACCAGGCCCATGAAAAGCCCGTCGATTATCTGTACAGAGCAGTCTGGGAGGTTCACACATGGCGCAGAGAACACAGATCTGCATGCAAATGGCCCGCGCCAACTTGTCCACACCAAAGGCAGGGCACAGCCCCACTGTGTGACAATGGCAGAAAGGCATGAGAAGGCAAAGCGTCCTCAATGGGAAGCATCTTCAGATGAGCTGCACCATGCTTACATCATCTTCAGGAAATAAAGTCCACTGGCTTCCGGGAGGGGCGGCATGGTGGTGCAGTGGTTAGCACTGTCGCCTCACACCTCAGGGACCCGGGTTGGAGTCTCCGCCTGGGTCACATGTGTGCGGAGTTTGCATGTTCTCCCCGTGTCGTCGTGGGGTTTCCTCCGGGTACTCCAGTTTCCCCCCACAGTCCAAAAACATGCTGAGGCTAATTGGAGTTGCTGAATTGCCCGTAGGTGTGCATGTGTGAGTGAATGGTGTGTGAGTGTGCCCTGCGATGGGCTGGCCCCCCATCCTGGGTTGTTCCCTGCCTCGTGCCCATTGATTCCGGGATAGGCTCCGGACCCCCCGCGACCCAATAGGATAAGCGGTTTGGAAAATGGATGGATGGATGGCTTCCGGGACGTAACCCTGAAGACTGAAAGGATTGCAGATCTGTATGATTTCCTGAACGGGCACATGGTGGCCGTCATGCGAGACCAAGAGCTCCTTAACTTTCAAAAGTCACCAGAGTTTGTTTGCGAGGCAGAAGAAAAAGCTTTGATAAAAAAAAAAAAAAAAAAACAAAGAAAATTAATCTGGAAAAAGTGAGAGTTTTCATCAGGAAGTACTTGATGAAGAGGCCACACTGATAAGCCTCGGAAACTCTGGAACGGATCCTGATGCAAATAATAGGATATTTTCAGCTGCTCTTTTGAGTGCCCATTCCAGGAAGGTGGAGATATTCTGAGGAACTGAGGAATGGAAAAGACTGAACATGCAAATACAGTGCAGGTGTGACGTGAGACTTCCTCCCCTCTAACACACACACTCTGTATCACAGCAAACAACACAGGCACACACACAAACACGTGCACGCAGTTATGTGCAGCGCAGATCCAGCCTGGCCAGAAATGATGTTTCATCTGATCAAAACACACACACACACACACACACACACACACACACACACACACACAGACAGACACACACACAGACACACACACACACACAGGATTGTAATAATATCTTTGTGGGGACTCTCCATTCATTTCTATGGGGGGAACTCTAATCACAACATGACCATAAGTAAATACACGGCTTTTTTTATTGCTGTCAGATCTTAATGAAATTTCACATGCTCCCCACAACGGCAAAATAACAGGTTTTTATCACATTGTGGGGTCATTTGGTCCCCACAATGTAATATATACAAAATCCACGCACACACGCACACACACATACACACACACACTGAGGGATCACAGAAAGGCTGCCTGACATCAGATTTCCATAAAAATAAAACCAGACGCAGAGTTCCAGGCCTCGACGGAAACTGTCCCACGACGATGCCTAAATTGTTTTTATTTTTATTTTCCATATAATGTTCTTATGTGCTTCCCTATTCACAGCAATATATTTCCTCTGAGTGCAGTTATCAGTGCAATAATCTGAGTTGTAATAGAGAGCACAGTTGCATCACTGGATCTTCCGGGTCGCGGATAGGAAGCCTCGACAAGCCTTTGGCCGGCCTCTCGCAGTGCCTTACCAGGATCTGCACCCTGTGCAGCGACTCATTGCACCTCATACCTAAGAATGGAAAATGGATTTATTGACCGTTTGCTGGATTGACAGCCTGACAGCTGGCCTTATTGGGTGCAGCAGGACCGTGAGCTATCGGACTGACGCTAACCTCCTCTGCGGCACAATGTCCTTCGTCGAAATGGGTCTTTTGGCCGTGGCATGTTGTTGACAGGATGTGGTGCCCCTTGCTTCGGTGCTCTAATGTTTGGTCTTCATGGACATTTATTGCAAAGGTTTCAGAAAATTCTCACGCTAACCTCTGTAACAGAGACAGGGTTTGGTTCTGGAGCACAGACACATGCAGAAACTCACACATGCAAAGAATCACAGACATATAAACACACGCAGACACACACACAAGCGAACACACATTGACAGTTGCACATACAGTACGCACGCACAGATGCACACATACATGCAGAAACACATACTGAAACACACACACACAGACAGAGACACGCTGGCACATACGGACACGCAGAGACAAAGGCACACAAACGCAGGCAGAGGAACACAGCAGCGACACACACACACACACACACACAGACGCACACACACTGATAATCAGACACATTCAGCGTGATAAACAAAGTGAGAGACAGGGACTTCTGCAAACATACACAAAGCAGCGTGGCCCCTGGGCAGGGTTGCGGTGCATGGGAGGATTTACCGAGCGGCACGTGAGCCGTCCGCGGCCGGCCCCCTGTCAGCTGTGTTTGCACTGTGATGGGCGAGGGGTGGAGAGGGGGGGGCACATAAGGAACAAGGGGGCCATAAGAAAGGCTGATACCAGGAGAAAAGAGCAACTCGCAAAGCTGCTCTCCACAGGGAGTGTGGGGTGGGGGGGCGGGAGGCTGCAATAAGAGCTTAAACAATGGCTGCCCGCTGCAGGTGTCAGGATGCTGCGTGTTTAAGCGTGCGCAAGTGTGCCTCTGTGTGTGTGCGTGCGCACCTCGGTGTGGCTCTGTGCCCCAGATCTTCTGTTAATGGAATTAAACAAATTGATGGAGGCCAGATCTGTTCTATGCCCTCTTTTGCATGTTTAACTTCCATCTCATTTGCAAGCGCCCTTTTTTCGGCGCGGCAGCATCTCTGTGTGCGAATGGAGATGAAGGCCACTGTTGCTTTTCAGTGGCCCGTGACTCCATGACATAACGTTCACGGGCTAAACACACAGCGCGCTGAATCGAGCGCATACATAATCTTACGCTGCATTGTCTATCACTCAGCTGCGGGGCTATTGTCCTGATCATTAGTCTGAAGCAGAAATAATCCTGAAACTTAATTCTAAAGGATAAAAGTGATGAAATATGAACTATATAAAACTTGCAATCCACTTTGATAAAGCCTACGTTTTTTATACAAGGGAAATACAAATCTCAGAAAGGATCTTTGAAAGGCATCAACTTTTTTAACCTACTTGACCTAAATGTATCAGACAACCTCCCCAGAACAGAAAAACCACTTAGATAATCAAAGTGCATGAAGGTACCTAAAAACAGTATTAAAAAAAACAAGTTATCCCTGCTGTCCTGGATTTCGGGCTGATTGTCACAGAATGGCTTGAGGCTTTTGTACAAATGTAAAAAAGGATCTTAAATTTACTGCAGCATCACAGTATCCGTAATAGAAACTGCAGGTTATTTCCAGGCATTTTATTCCATTCATAAATCTAACGGCATATTCGCATGACATTTGCATTATTGCATGCAGTGGGATGATCAATGAAGCCGATGGAATGATAAGACTAAATAACTTGCATTATAACTACTCGTTTGTCAGGACAGAACGGAACAGAAAATCGAAAATTCAGCCATAACATCAAAGGACTGTCCCTATACAAGGCATCCCTGACATCAGAAGATAACATTTCACAGATGGAAAAACAAGATATACAGGTAAATAATGGATAAGACAGGTGCCGCAAATATGGGCCAGTACTAACACATTAATTATTACATGGAAATGCATTAAAGAATGAACTAGTGATAAATGACAGGAAATAAAGCATTTCTCTGGCCTGATAACCGACCCAGTCTTAGCACATGCTGTATGTTAATAAGAGGAACCCTGACCAAGATACTGAGCATCCTAAATGAATTCCCAAAGCATCATTTGAACACAACGTGTTCAGTATTTGGGTGCGGCCTGACCGACCAACCGACCTACCTACCAGAGACTGTTGTTTGAAGCATTCGTTTGTATTGTGGTGTCTGGAGCAGTACACTGCAGAGTCTGGATCTTGTTTAGTGCTTAAAATTTTTATAGGAAGAACATTACAAGATGTTACACTTACAAGCTGGAAGACAAGGCTGCCGATCACAAACAGAC
Organism: Brienomyrus brachyistius; assembly: GCF_023856365.1. Taxonomy (NCBI): domain Eukaryota; kingdom Metazoa; phylum Chordata; class Actinopteri; order Osteoglossiformes; family Mormyridae; genus Brienomyrus; species Brienomyrus brachyistius. Next base: position 27,177,196 of record NC_064538.1, on the reverse strand, counting down.
AAGCAAACAATGAGCGTTTTAACTGAAAATTCCCAGAATAGAATATAATAAACAGAACAGTCACACATATTTACAATGTACAATGCTGCCAAAAACCTGAGCGTGTTTTACAAAGCAACCCACAGGGAGATAATCCTGGACAGTTCTTGATGATGTGGTGCTGACCTGCCATTCTTCTCTGTCTGGATAATTGGAAAGTTAGGACCCAGAGTCTGGTTGTTTTCTGCTCAGCTGACTAGCCACATCTGCTGTGGGCTGCCTCCTTCACACTACAGGTCTGAGCTCTGGCCTTCTGCCTTGAGACACTGGCCAACTCCCCTCTGTTTAAACAAGTGCTTTACATCAGTAGTTTCAGATGGGGGCCAGAGGTCAGCAAGGGCCCGACCTTCAAGGTCAGTGGCACCGATGACAGCTTTCTCGGTGTCCCCAGGCCTCCCTCTGATCCACTGATGCAATCCTGAGGCCCCCCTATGTGGTCCTTAGGCTCCCCTATGCGGTCCTTAGGCTCCCCTAAGCGGTCCTGAGGCTCCCCTATGCCGTCCTTAGGCTCCCCTAAGCGGTCCTGAGGCTCCCCTATGCGATCCTTAGGCTCCCGTATGCGGTCCTGAGGCTCCCCTATGTGGTCCTTAGGCTCCCCTATGCAGTCCTTAGGCTCCCCTATGCGGTCCTGAGGCTCCCCTATGCGGTCCTTAGGCTCCCCTATGCAGTCCTGAGGCTCCCATATGCAATCCTTAGGCTCCCCTATGCGATCCTGAGGCTCCCCTATGTGGTCCTGAGACTCCAGTTTGCAGTCCTGAGGCTCACCTATGCGATCCTTAGGCTCCCATATGCGGTCCTTAGGCTCCCCTATGCGGTCCTGATGCTCCCCTGTGCGGTCCTTAGGCTCCCCTATGCGGTCCTTAGGCTCCCGTATGTGGTCCTGATGCTCCCCTGTGCGGTCCTTAGGCTCCCCTGTGCGGTCCTTAGGCTCCCCTATGTGGTCCTGATGCTCCCCTATGCGGTCCTTAGGCTCCCCTATGTGGTCCTGATGCTCCCCTGTGCGGTCCTTAGGCTCCCCTATGTGGTCCTGATGCTCCCCTGTGCGGTCCTTAGGCTCCCCTATGCGGTCCTTAGGCTCCCCTGTCCGGTCCTTAGGCTCCCCTATGTGGTCCTGATGCTCCCCTGTGCGGTCCTTAGGCTCCCCTATACGGTCCTGAGGCTCCCCTATGCAGTCCAATAACACAGAAAAACAGAGGATTGGGAAGGAACCAGCTTCAGACTGAAGAGTCGGCCCACGTAGGTCCAGCTTCCTTCTTTACGTCACAAAAGAATCTTACAGCCAGAGATGGCAAAAGGGAACAATCAGTAAGGCATTAAGAAAACAACAACAACAACAACAAATTTATTTTTGTATAGCGCATTATCACAACATTACATCGTCTCAAAGCGCTTTACAGCATCCGCACTCAAAGCCCCCAGTGAGCAAGCCAAAGGCGACAGTGGTAAGGAAAAACTCCCAAGAAGGAAGAAATCTTGGGAGGGACCAGACTCAAAGGGGGAGCCCATCCTCCAGGGGCCGACAGGGATAGTCAAATAAGAGTCAAGTCACATTGTCTCAATCATAAGATTTGGGAAATAACTGGAAAGCAGGGAAGATGACAAGCCAATGCCGAGTCTTCTTCCAATCACCAGGCAACTAAAGGTAAGGCAGTGGTGTCAGACATGAAAGATGACACAGGCAGAAGGGCGAGCTGGATGCAGGGACGTCACTGATGGTGGCGACGTCACATATAGCAGGGTATGCTGGACATCTTGATAGATTGAGGTCTCCAGGCATCACCCCCCAGGAGGAGTAGGGGAAATAAAATGTACAATTAGTCAAAGTAGAGGAGGCAAAAGATGCTAAATATTACTCTAAGTGATGAGTGTTGCTTTCTCCAGCCATCATTACATCAACACAAACACACCATGAGCACATTCCTTCGCCTTTTTTTTCCTTCATAATTTGAGGTTATACACCACAGACAGGTGTGTGATTTTCCAGCACAGTTATATATGCATCGGTCAACACATCATACAGCAGGGGCGTCACTGTTAGCTGGTGGTGTGTAAGGCACCATGTTTGCGGTGTGCAACTGGTGCTGTGTTGGGGGGCGGTGGGGCACGTGGATGTGACACCTTATCAGCCCGCGGATTCGGCACCCCTTGTTTTCCTCAACACTGATTAGCTTTCCGGACACTACTGCTTTCGTAGGCGGCCTCATGTTGGTGTTTGGCGGGTGTGGGGGGGGGGGGTCCTGTCGGCGGCCAGGGGCTGCAGAGCTCCTGATAAACCAAGGCAGAAGCGGCAGGATCCATAAGCGCTCCGACACCAGTCGGGATCTCATTAACGCTGATGAAATGCTCCTCAATTAAGGAGCGGAATAATAACAGCGGTAATGAGCGAGGGATGGGGGCAGCCTGGTGGGGGGGGGGGGGGGGGGGGGCTGGCGGGCAGCTCAGTGGGATGCGGGAGATAACAGGCCACTCCCACCTCCCTCTCGCACCCGCACCCCACTGTCACATGATTGACCACTGTGGGGAATACTGGGAGTGAAGGAGGAGGGGCACACACACATGCACACACACACGCACACACACACACACACACACATACACACACATACAGTAATCCAGACTTTATCACTCTTATTTCCAAATCTCGTTCGGGCTTTACGCGTTCACTTTGCTATCTTTCCTCGGGGTCATTTAACATTTATTTTTTTGGTTGGGAAAAAAAGGCTCTTCTTTCCCTACATGATGAATCTCCACTCGTGGGCTCAAGGTCTCCTGAAGGGTACTGGGGAGTGCTGGGAGTTCAGCAGAGACCCTCCTGACGCACGAGATGCTCCATTGCCGAAGCTCAGTGCTCACCTATCGCACTTCAGAGTCTGGGCGTCACAGACAGACAGCATCTCGAAGGTCAAGTAAAAACATCCACAGTCAGCTTGCGGCTGCCTGTCCTCAGCGGGTCATGATATGACGCAGGTACACTGCATAGCCATGGCTGTGGTGCACAAACAACTTAGGCTGCTAGTATGAACCTGAGCTCTAAGGCCATTATTCTTAAATGAAATCAAGCCAGTAAATCCAGCGGCTTGCTCAAAACATTCATATAGACAGAATTGCCACACGCACTAAGAAAATAAGTTTAGTTAGTTGGCACGTTGATATTTTTTTTTGTCATATTTGTTGTCTCTTACATTTGCGGATTTGTTGCTCACACCAAATCTCTCGCATCTGCCGATAAGGTGCGGTCTCCGGGTGCGTCATCTGACACGCTGCACGCTGCCGTCTGAGCACGCAGGCATGTGAAGTCAGCGCAGCTGCTGCGTGTCTGAGGGGAGTTCCAACCAACCCCCCCCACAAAGACCCCGAGTGGGCGGTGGCCTTGGCGGGTGTCGGTGAGCGCCGGTGGACTGTCAGGGGCCGGGCGGAGGTCCCCCGTCAACAAGTCGGGCCGAATCAAAGTGAGGTACTGAGCGGGGGGCCCTGACAGATAGGCCCAGGGAGGGGCGGAGGAGACACAGCGCTTTAAGCCCGGCAGACACTCACCAGACCCCGGCTTTTACGAAGATTCACTCTTTTTCTGCCATCCTAAAAAGGGGAGAAAAAACTAAAATGGTCGCTCCTGTATTATAAATCTTTAAACCCCCTTGTTGCTTTAGGTCTTCAAAGCTGTGCCATTCAGTGCAGCTTCACCCCCCCCAAACAAAGCATTAGACAGCAGATCACTACTGCCCTCTGATGGACATGTGTGTATGACACCTGTGAAGCAGGACATTACAGAATCAGCTCTGTGGCACTCGGACTAAAAGGACGCACGTCGGGCAAGACAGACTTCTGCAAACCATCACAATTTATACATGATATTGCTGCCATTTTTTGTGTTTCTTGCTTATTTGCAAATTATTTACAGGCGAGACGGCATGTTTTATGACATTCATACTTTATAAGTATACTTTTTCTCAATAAAAATACTCCATTGGACAAGAACAGAAGACATCAAACCTAAACACGTGACGGCAATGCAATGCAAATATGCATCATAAACAATAGGATCTGTACCGTAGGAACTGAGGCACACAGCAAAGGAGTTTCTGATACTCCGATCGCATGTTTCCGCTGCTTTTGGACACTTGGCGCTCCACGGGCCTGAGAGTAACGCTACAGCACTGCCACGTCCGTCTCCTCGCCGCGAGCACCGCCGTCATAAATCATCGCTAATTAGTCGAATGAAATCAAAGGAACAGCTGCAAAGGGAAACTCATCTGGGTGACGATCGGCATCACCCTGCGAAGGTCGGTGATGCAAATGTGAAAAAGGTGACCCGGAGACAAAAGGCCAGGGCTGTTTCTCTGGTGTCATTCCTGACAGCATTATGCTAAAGATAGCAGCTTTCAGGCATGAGCTCTGTTGATTTCGCTTGACGCGATACAGGCCACATTTTCATCATGATTTCAAAGCACATGCAAAGTGCTTTTAACAGCTGTTAAACAGAGCAGGTGGATGTACTAGTTTCAGCTTAGCGGTATCCAGCAAGTAGGTCTCCTGTCAAACGCAGACCAGGCAGGTGACCTGGACTTATGAGATTGTCCTCCTCCTGCATGCTGATTCTTCCCTCCTGCATACTAGCTAAATCCAAAAATGTATTTATTACTCAAACAGCCTACAGGTCTGTTTAAACGAGCCTAATTAACCGTAATTGTTTTTGCAGAAAATGTGAAATGCTAATTTTTCATATTTCCTTACCCCCGAAAACTGTCGTACTTTTTGAGGGAGCATATTAATGTGCCGTAATGTGTAGAAGACATTAATAAAAAAAAAAATTTGGACAGAATTTATTCAGCTTTTATCTTAAATGTTTTCTCTGGAGCTATGAAATTCTTATTAAAACTTGTGAAGCAAAATGCTATTTACCACAACGCGAGATCAAGACAGGAGCTGAAGGGGCCACGAAATGCATTAAAATGTAAACTGTTTATTGAGCGGTGTCGATTCGGCCAGAAACGTGCAATAAATCAATGCTATATCTAAACAGTACAATCTAAACCACTCTTTATTAATTCACAATATTAAATCACGTCTGACCATTGATACATACAAAACATAAATAAAAAGCATTTAATTTTCATTTTTGTTACCCATTGTTCCCATCAGATTAGAACGGGAGGAGCGTTTAATATGGGGAAATGCATTCTTTTAGAAGTGGATTTGATACTGTAGACTATACTTTATCAATGCCTTTATTTCCCACCAAAGCACAGGAGACAAGAGAGGACAGGAAGTGACAAGAGTTTAGTGCAATGAAGTCGATATCATTTGCTTATCAAAAGCTGTTTGGCACAATAAAAAAAAAAAAGATATCTGTTTATCGGGCAATTCACGCTCCATTACTGTAGGTATTACGGCTGCGAATCAGAGTCGACGCTCAGATAAGGCGTCGCTTGTTTTCTGCAGGTGAGTTAAGAATCTCCACTTTGTTGCAAATGAGCGCAGGCTGGATGGGGGCCCATGCAAAGCGCAGGCAAACTTCACTGAGCCTTGGCACTCCTGCCTTCTCCAAATGTACATCATCCCTGGCTGAAGTTCAACAGGAATCTGAAACGCATCTGGACGCTTTTCCTCTATCGCGCGCTTGCTTGTTTGCAGCCTGTTTAGCCGGGACAAAAGACAAGGCATGGAGAGAAAGGTGGGTTCACACTGAAAGGGAGAAGATCGGCGGCAGTGATCGTTATGATATACACACTAAGAGGAGTGATTTGAAGGCAATGCCAAATGGAGCAAGTCACCCAATAAATAGAAATAGCCAGAGAGATTTCAGCATACACAACACACTTACATGTTGTACAAGTACAAGAAAGTTACAAAAAGGCAGCAGGCTCTACCTTAACATAGATCATTTAAAAGCAATCTTGACTTGACATAATGAATTGACCTCAAAATGCACGATTACCCAGTTGGAATGCTGAATTAAAAATATTTTTTTAGCCAAACACATTAGGGATGTGTCTGGTTCAAATTAAGTTGAACGGAACAGTAACATTTGCAACTGTGACTGGGCTTGCTTTTTTCTTCGCAGAACAGACCTCAGAATGAGCTTTCTGCAGCTGACATGTTACTAAGGAGTGTTTCTTGCAGGTTAACACGTAATTCCCAGAGCCATCAGACTGAAGTGAGGAACAGAGAAAAATGGTCAAGCTCACATCTGGTTACTTGATGGTAGTGTAAGTCTGGCAGTGTCTGTTCATTTACGTACGTTGAGAAAAAAAATACTTAGACTAGAAAAAAAGTCATTCAAAAATCAACGTAGCTGATGCAAAGAGTTACTTAAGTTACACTGACACTGTATTCAAAGTAGCCTTGACTGCGCAGTCAAACCCACTTAGAATTCAAACTGGAGTCCATAGCATGTGTAAATATCAGAATGATAATGCTTTCTGGTTATAAACATTTCATCAGATGTCAATGGTCTGTGATACAGTCGCGGGAAAGTGCAAATACACTAGTGATTGTACACTAGTGGCCAAAATTGTGGACACACTTCCAGTTTGTAGAACTTTATTCAACGGTTGCTCCGGTTACTTATTTAATCGTCCATTGTATGATATTTGAATCACAGGGTCACACAGGGCCAACTATATGTTTTTTCCAAGAAATATGGCAGAAGTACCACGGTTCAGAATATGTGGAAGTGAAGCGCACTGCTCACTTTACCCCTGTGCTCTCGGACCAGTGTACAGTCAACCGGCAGGTGTGAGGTTCTCAGCCAGGAACATTCTGGGAAGTGGCTGATCAGCATCACAAAACCAAAGGTGGAGATAATGACACAGATGGCTTTGGTAGTGCTCCGCTCGTCTAGTCCTGTGGGCGGGTTTCTCTCGTACGAACACATCAGTGCGGCTCATAAAGTCCATCAGCCGAAATGGAGCATCCGTTTCATTCAATGAGAATCATAAAATGGTACAATCGTAAATAAGGAGGAGGAGGAGATGAGAGGGATGGGGAGGTTAAGCTGAGTGGGAAGCCATGATTTAATGTGTATATTTTTAACATTCAGAAGAAAGGGAACAAGAGAGAGAAGCAGGAAAGGAAAAGGGAACGACTTGAAAATGGCCTTTGAGGAAAATGAGTGCATTTTGGCCTATAAGAGATCACAGACTGCAATTATATAATTCTTGTCAAGTGATGGTGGCGATAGCTTGTGAGGAATGTACACACTGGGGCCCGGAGAGAGAATAGACTGCTTGACTCCTTTCAAATCCTTGAAAGTTTTGGAGGTTATCCAGGGGTCAGGTACAGGAAGGAGTTGGGGAGCACAGGACATAATCACCAGGCCTCCTAATCGGGCTCCTTTCCCTTCTCGGTTTTTTTCTTTGCTTTCTTTCTTTCTCGATTGCAACACAAAATCACGACATGGTTTAAAAAAAAATGGTGGGTCAACGCCTACTAGGCCGGCAAACTTGTCTGGGAAATGGACTTCCGCTGTTGTGTCTGATGCTGCAAAACACAGAAAATTACCGATCGAGGTACGATGCACGGCGATAGAAATCCCACATGGTTTAACATGCGAGTGACAGTTCAGGGGACCCCGTCTCCCTCCCCCATGCAGAGCAGACAAGGGCTTCAGGAACATCAGCTGAAAACGGCCAATTACAGCATGTTTACCAGATTCAGTTGCTGTTTTTCAACTACACGTTGTACAAAGAAGGTTACTGCTAAGGAAACTGCTTGCCAAAAAACCTATTTCTCAGTAAAAATTAGACAAAACGTATGTAATGTAATGAGGTTAATGTGCAAAAGCTGCAGATATACTTTTGAGTGAAGGTCCAAAGAAATTACAGACGACTTCCAGAGAATACGACACCCAGTGAATGAAGATGGGGGGGAAAATGGCTGCCGGTGCCTCCCAGCCATGGGAGAGGGGCTACGCGGCCCTTTGGTGGCTGGAGAAGGTTCCCAAGGAAGCGGAGCGGCTCGCATGAAAACACTTTGTCTGGAGAAAGACTGGCAGACTCCAGCAGAGATGCCTATCTGCCTCAGGCCTGGAGAAACACTGGGCGAGGGAGAGAGTCGGGGGGGGCAAAGAGGAAGAGAGGGGGGTGGGGGGAGGTGCGGAGGTGGGGGGGGTGTAATGCACTGAAGAGAAGAGACCGGGCTCCTCTACTGAGCGTGAAACAAGCGGAGACTAGTGGTCTGAGGCAGAGCCTAGAACGCGGTGCTGGATTGGAACCAAGCACAGCGCCGGAGTTCCCCAGTGAGGTGATGCTACTTCGATGTCGTACGTAATGACAATATTATTACGCTCACTGCAGTATTTCAATCCAAAGAGAATTACATTTCATATGGAAGAGAAGAGCTACATATATTACAGAGGGTTTTTAGATTTAGCTAAGATGCGTTTCATGCAGACATGTAGACATTTAGTAAAATTATGAGTTTCAACCCTCCTCGAAATTTCCCGGAACTTCATTTCTGGCTACAGGCCTGGTTACAACCTGTGACACGGACCAGTGACCTGAGCCACCATGCTGAGGGTCGACCCACCTCACATGCCAGGGCAGGGGACACTGAGGGGACCCCCCCCCCACAAGCGCGTACACCACTCTGCCTCCCCCCCCAGCGCGAGGACGAGGCACATGCTGCTCATGCTACCCCAACGCACACATGCACACGTAGCCTCACGAGCAGTTTGCACGAGGCCGGCTTTCAGCTTTACCTCCCGCTCCCCCCACCTCTCCTGGCTGCAAGCCCACATCCTCCTTCTGGATACATAAATAAACAGAAGGGTTTTGTGCCTGAGGAGCGGACTTGAATGGAAATCACAGCGGAGTGAGAGAATGAGGGACAGAGGGGGTGGGTAAGGGAGTTTGTAATTGTTTCCCAGGACGGAGTATTAAACGGCACATACACCCAAGCCGGGAACCGCGGCTCACCTCGTGTACAACCAGCTAACGGTTTAATGTACGACACGGGGGTCTGAGGGTGTATTGATCAGTGGCACGTTAGCCAGAGCACCCCCTGCAGACCCTGCCTTGCTGCTGTACTCATATTGCTGTCCCCTGGTCCACAGTGGCTCTCAGGGTCATGTGGGTTGTTGGTTCTCATGTGCCGAAAGTCCATTTAGACTTTGGTGACTGTCAGGAGTGCTTACAGCGGTTTATCCCAGGGTGCTGCCAAATATCGACGACATTTAAATATCGGCTGGCAACATCGGAATGTTAGCTGACATCGTGCACCTTCACGTATTGTTTGTTCCGTCTACATAAAGGCAACATGTAATGCAAAATAATAATAAAGAGCGAAATATATCGTTCAAGAATCGTGAGAGAAAATCTCAATGTGGATTCTGAGTGAAAAAAAATTATTATTATTACGCGACCCTGAATTGCATGGCCCAAAGAAAAACATGTAATGTTAGCCAAATACTAGCAAGTCTAAATGCCAAGTGTACGCACAGTGCGTAGAGGGTGTAGCTGCAGGCGACTAGGTTATTGTTAATATACATTAGGACTGGAGCATTTACGCACTGTGCTGTGTAAGAAGGCAATGTGTAGGTCGAGAAGCAGACCAGCATGTAGAAGGTTACATGTAAGCAAAGAAGCAGTGAGAAATGGTGAGGCGTGGAGGCAAGCAGGCAACGACAATGTCTCTGATGGGAGCCGAGTCCTCTCTGCCCCCTGGGGTCCCGCGGGTAGGGGCTCAGCGGCAGACAGGCCTAATACAGACTGTCTCCAACACAGGCTTCAAAGTGACGGGGACACGTCGGGGACGGGGGGGGCACCGTGACCCTCAGATCCCCTGCCTCTGTCAGCTTTTAATTAAATTAGAGGCGAGCGGCAGCCTTTCAGGGGGAGGTGGGGACCGCTCAGAAGTTAGAGATCTTCAGCCGAATGCCACGCGATAGCATCGGCGGGGAGTGCACTGCACACCTCGCTCACACGTCCAGTCACGCGTGTTTCTTTTGGTTTGCGTGTTTGTGCCGTGTGCTGGCAGCACACGTAGGCATCTGCAGCTCCAGTGACGCACTGTAGCCTGATTGTCTGCAGGGAGGCCCCCCCCCGCCCCCCCCCCCCCCACCCGCTGGTTCCGTTTCATTGCGAACTACAAAAACAAAGTTGGGAATGTTTACCAAACTTCACTATGTTTGGGTGACTGTGCGGAGGGTGAGGGTTACTGGGGAGCTAAATGAGGTTAATGCGGTTTGGGTTCTGGGGCTGGGGGTGGGGTGGGGGGGCACCCATGTGCGTGGCAGCCGAAACAGATACAAAGATGCGTCTATCTGTGGGTACGTCTGCCAGACAGGCCGTCATGAGTCGGCCAGCACTGGCTGCCCCGCTTTCATAATGGGAAATAATAGCTCTGAGCTCCAAAAATAATTACATTTCAAATTTATTCATCTAATTTAAAATGGCCGTGTGCAATGCAGGAGTAGCGCATTAGCATTGTGCGCAAGAAAAGGGGGGGATTAATTACAATAATTAATTTTGCTTTAAGTGTTATTTACTGTATCTCTCGCACATTCGTGTTGTTTGGGGCGGCACAACCGACCGACTTTCCTAATCAATCAACCCGCTAACAGGAATTAAGATTTGCAAATAAAAGCCCAAGTTCAAGTTGAAGTTGGAGAAAGTATATCCGTCGAAGGCGACGTGTGTGTGTGTGTGTGTGTGTGTGTGTGTGTGTGTGTGTGTGTGCAAGCGCTGCATCCCTGCTGATGGAGAACCGCTCTGGTCAAACCTTTAAATAGACCAAGCTAAGTGTCCTCAGGACAGCGTCTATTTCTGGGCCAAACACCCAGATGCAGACTCCCTGTGGTGGTTGCTGTACTCCTGGCAGTTACCAGAGAGAAAGGGGAAGTTAGTGCCAGGTGGGGCCACCTGCATGCCTGGCTCCAGTTGACGGAGACACTGGAGTCTGTGTACTATTAGACGCACTGCATTTGCTTACATTTGCATGTTCGGAAGGCACTGCCGCTTTCCCGGCAAGAAGTCCAGACCGCCTTGAGGAACCAGTTGCCATCCCCACTCATATCTGACTGGGGAACAACAAGTCAGTCACAAGGAGGTCATGTGACAGCCCACCTACCCTCCTCTGACTGTGTACAAACAGAGAGTGACTCTTTTGCTTTATGATGCAGTGTGTTGTTCTGTGTTAGACCATTGTGCAGGAGGGTGTTGGTTTGAATCCTGTGGCCCGTAACCCCAAAATCTGCCCTAGGGGTGCTCTGAGGTCGAGCTTTACTCTCACCAGTGTCTGTGTATCTCACAGCCGAGAAAGAAGACATATGTGATAATCAAGGAATTCCTATATGCTTATATAAATGGTAAGTAAAGTTTCTCATCAGTTACTCCATGATGCAGCCTGGACTGTGCAACATGCTGCTTCTATTAAAGGGAGAAAATATCGAGTTCCGGAGCAGGAAATGAATAAGCTTCGCAGGTTTGCTCTTTTGCAGCATCAGTACTCTTTACAAAGGCTGTAAATGAATCCTCCCTCTGTTTTCGACCAGAGCTTTGGCACTCAGATTTGCACCGCGGTTCACTTGCCCCCGTTTATCAGCAGTTTTAAATCAGGCAGTCTCATAAATCTGCCTTTCGCATCGCACCTTGTCCCTATGAATCCCACAGATCAGTGTTCCCCATCAGGCCTTGTGTATCTTGACCATGCTCCTTTGCCCCGCCTGCGCTACTAATTAGTCGAGGCGTGGGCAGTGGTGGATTCTGGGAGACGCTCTCAAGAAAAGGCACTTAATGGCTGTGCTGTGGAATGTGATTGGATGCTGAACCACATTGGATAGAAGGGTTTTCTTTGCAGAAAGGCAAATGCATCAGTGATTTAACTCTAAGTCCATTCAGGATCTACACAGGCCTTTCATTTCCACTTGAACCTGAGCTGTATTCCGCTGCAGTCCTGGAGACTTTAATATGTTCATTCTGAGCTTAAGTGATTGTGAGCCCTTAAATGTGGCATTTGAGAGGCAAGTGCATTATTGATTTTGTAAGCACAAATGGAGAGCTGTGCGACTCGACTAGACACTCGGTTTTCACATGACTGAAGCCTTGTGACTGCATTTCAATATTTACCAGCTTGGATCATTCATTGGCAAATAATCTGAACAATCAAGAGCACAACTCAATTTTCATCTCAGCCCTATTGATCTTCTTACTGTCTCCAGGTTTAATTTGGGCTTTCTGCTACATGCACTTTGAAGTAACAGATACCAGAAATGTCAGGATGTTTATCTTTAATGTATATTCGTTATTTACTTAAAGGCATTTTTTTTCCTCTATACCGTCATCACAGCCTCGGCAGCCACACACTTGGGGGGGGGGGGGGGGGGGGGAGGGGTGCGCTCAGACTGTTTGTCCCACTCCTAAAACCCCTTTGGACTGATGTACATTCACCATGAAGTCATAATGACCAGGATAATGATGGACTCCTGAGAGGGAATTCTGAGCTGTGCCTTGACACAAAAAGGCTACTGGCCTGCTTACAGGCAGCGAGGAGCTTAGAATCCACACAGGAGCCATCATCCCATCCCTACTCCCATCACAAAGTGACACAGGTCACCGGCATCTCCATCCCTTTCCTTCTCTCCTCTCAGCTTCTTTTTCCAGCTGAGTAGAGAGTTCAAACTGTGCGTATTTAAACTCCATTAAAATATAATGCAAGGAAGCAGGCAGGAGCAGGACGGGTATGTGGGAGGCATCACAGTCGTCGCTGCTGGGATGGCAGGAATACGAGGGATCACACTGTCCAAACACTACAGAAGAGCAGACTCTAGTGTCCAAACACCAAAACGAAGCAAAGCAACAGACCGCAGTGTCCAAACACTGCAACAAAATAACAGAGTGCACTGTTCAAACACTGTAACAAAACCATAGATTGCACTGGCATCCAGGAGGGGCTCAAAGTAGCATCGCTGCCCCTCCGCTTTGAAAGGAGCCAGTTGAGGATTTAGGTTGCCTTCCTGGGGAGCTGTTTTGAGCACGTCCAACTGTACAACACCTACACTGTAAAGCACAGACTACATTATACACACCCACAGTGTCACAGCACAGACTGCATCATACACACCCCACAAACTGCGATATATATAACAATCTACCTTGCCTAACATCATTTCAGTGGCTCCTAATAGTTAAACAAATGCAAGACATAAATTGAGAAAGTCTTCAAAACATCATTAGCGAGGCCATTTACTGAGCTTTCAGATTTTAATCGTCACTCAGGATGTTCTTAATGCAACGGAAATGGTCACTAGTTTCACAGCAATTTGATAACTGACACAGGGGTGAAGACTATTACGGAGGTGGGTGGGGAACACGTTTGAACAGGCGTACGCAGAACGATAGCGTGGGGCGAGATCTTATGCCAGCTAATGCTTGAAGAAAGGGGAAAACAAGCCAAATGACCACAGCCCTCGGAACGTGACAGATTAAACAGCCAAACATATTACAAAAAATACTTACACATGGGCGCATGGACATAGATGGATCAAGGGGACGTTGTGTGAATGGTATGCCTTTATTGTGATCGTACAGTGTACAACGAAGTTCGCTAGGCCAATCCAGTGACAATGCAGGAGGAAATAAAGAAAAAAAATTAAGAATTAATACAAAAAATATGGCGTACATACAAAAATACATTTATAACTGAATGGATGCAGTACAAACAGACAGACCAGGAGGATCTGGGTCCTTCAGAACAGGGCTAATTTAGATGAGATGGTAGTTCAGCTCGGAAGAACAGCTACAGCGTGGCGAATTGGCAGAATCTGAGGAAATAAGGATGATCTGTTTATACGATGGGGAAGTGTTTAGGAAAAGAGCGGCAGCAGCGAGTTGACGGAGAGGTACAGCGGCGTGCGGATACACAGTACCGGTAGTGTGCTGCCGATGCATCGCTTGATGCTTCTGTCCAAAGTGACTCACACTATATATCCATTGAAACAGCCAGATCTTTTACTGGACTAATTCAGGTTAAGGATCATTATGATAATATACTTGGATCTTTTGCTGGAGTGTAATGCCAAAATGCTTCTGTGATCCTGTGCCAAAGGAGTAGAACTATATCAATCAATGAGGTGAGCAAAGAAATGTATGGAAGCCATCTTTGAGTGTAGCTAGAGACGATCAGAGAACCTCAGAGTAAGCTACCTGGGCAGGGTGTCTACAGCATGAGAGCCTCTGTCCACTGACCCCGAGCCAGGACTCCAATTTGGTCTGGTCTCATTCTTTCCCTTTTATACTACATATGCCTTGACACTTGTGTGCTCCCCTCATCTCTGTCTCCCACAATTTCCATACATAACCTGGACCTGCTTAGCCATCGATCCAAAAACTGTCCACCACAACACTCTGGGATAAATTTAAAATTCAGCAAGAAACTGTCCATGAGTCCAAAGAGAAAGGACTGTTCACTAGTCAGGAGAGACAGGACTGTCCATGTGTCAGGACAGACAGGATTGGCCATTTGCCCAGAGATACAACACTGTCCACTGGTAAGGAGAGACAGGCTGTCCATGAGTCATGTGAGACAGGACTGTCCATGAGACCAATTGCCACCTTGTGGGGATTAAGGGCTGTCAGTAATAAAGGATCGTGGACAGGCTCGTAGTCCTCTGTACTCATACACACGCGTGCGCACACAGACACACACACACACACACGTGAAGCACTCGCACAATCAGCTACTGGAATTCAAAAGCAAGTGAAGACAGAGCGTTTTCCTCTGTTCCCCAGCAGTAGCCATGAAATTATCAGAGCTAATGGCTCGCTTATCTCTGCCACGTGTATAATCGGGACGGACGTTCAAAGCCAAGTCCTCCAGGTGTGCGGCAGCGCTGGGAAATTACCGTTAAGCGTCCTGTCGCTAATGAGTCCATTGCGGGCTGGGTGGGGGGGGGGAGGCAGGCGGCCCTTCCTCACACTCTCCCACCAGGCGCCTTCCCCAGCATACCGCCTGTCCGTCGTCAGATCAGTAGCCAATGAAATCGCCCCATTTAAGTTCACTGCATCTCCCACTGCCAGCTGTCTCAGACACCAGCTGCCCATACATCCTCTCACACAGGCATAATCATTACAACAGACACATTAATTGCATCGCCATCAGTGACAATAACGCATTTGATTATAGTGAATTTTTCCAAAGAGAGAAAATGTGTTTACATGATAGAAAAAGTTCCAAGTTGCTTGTTCCATTAGGTACCACCTCCTCTACCTCTACGGACCAGCCCCCTCAAATCACCATGTGTCACCAGGAACAACCGGCAGGTACACCCATCAGCTGTTTGTCAAGGCAGCGCCCTTCTCCTGTGTCAAGGATGCTGACATCGGATCAAAGCCCATCCTGACTGCAGCTTCAACCAGACTGCGAAGCAAAGGCTTCCCCAGCTTGAACAACCACCATCTACGGAGAGACACCCCATCTCCACCTGGCTGTGGAAATTCCGCAGTGCGTAAGCCCTGGGAATGTTTATCTGAGCGGCAGCGATGACAGTGTGCGAAGGGGGGGAGGTCGCGACCCCACTCCATGCAGATTGCGCTCCTGCATTGGTTATCAGGCTGAACACAACTGCGTGGAGCAGGCTTCAGGCAAATCCTCAAAGAGAACACACTGATAAAGTTCAAATTAGCCACAACCACAAGAAAGCCCATAACTATCCGTGTCCCTTTCGCTGGATACAGCGGTAATGGACCAGCATTCTTACTGCTGGAAACGCGGCATTTAGGTACGTTCAAGGGCACAAGTGGGGCAGCCTGTATAAACTGAGACGCCCTGATCTTTTGGAACGTTCACAGACGAAAGTTCTTTGTTGTTTTCTTTTTTTTGTTTTACTTATTTGGTGTGCGTGCGTGAGTGCGTGCGTGTTACAGGCTCAGCCCTCCTGCCTCCAGTGTTTATTTAAAGGGTGAAGAGGAAAAAAAAACGTAGGTTTCTTTACTCAACATGTTCTAATTAATGAAATTGCACTTTCCTGAACTGTAGCAATGCATTCATATTTATGCCCAAGTCACAGGAAAGGCAGAGCCCTGCAGGGGAACGGGCTCAGGAACCCAGTCACGGCACACAGGAACGGAACTCTGAGCGAAGGTTCCGGCCAATGCATTCCAGAAGGTCTGGACCGCAGCTCTGACCCGACCCTAACACCCGGGGGTGGGGGGGGGGGTGGCAGTTAAGTGAGGGAGACGCAGTTCACCTTCAGAACTTGCTCCACACTATATAAACTTTGTCATCATACCATCCATATGAAGTGAGCTGGCTAGATCAGTCCCTGAGACCCCCTCTTTGGGCAAGAGGGTTTTAGAAAAAAAATCCTTCTACATCCCCAGAGATCTAGAGGCACAAAGCAAAGGATCCAGTACAATTACCTCCTTAGATACATTTGCATGCATTAAGACACACTCGTGCACCAGACACCCACTGCCGCGGTGCTGCTTAAAAACGACCCATTCTGATAGCGCCGGTCCTTCCCGAATTGGACCGACATCACAGGAACATCAAAAACGGCCATGGACTGAAGAGAGGAAGCCAGCCTGCCCGTCGGGACTCAGTCTGTCACTGCCAGTAGCCCAGCGATCCAAGTGCTGCTGTGAGGTGTCTAATAACACTCAACATGGCACTGCAAGCACCTAGCATGACAAAGAGCGCAGCACGCACATGGCACTGTAACGTGTCACGACACTGCAGCCGTAACGCAGTAGGAAATGTTCCCCCAATGTCACACTAGTCCAGACATTACGGACATTCTCTTTCTCTGACAAGCTGAAGGGGGGGGGTTACTTTGAATCATTACGAGACCAAAAGATTTCAATTAAAAAAAATCCTTGGGGCGTCACAAAAGAACGCTTTAGTGCCACGCTACGTTTTACTCCACTGTGAAATGTATTAGTCAAAGCCACATGTCAGTTAGGCAAATATTAAAATGCATTCATTTGATGTTCTGACAGGAAGAGCAAGGGGAGGGAGGGGAATGGAGATGAGTGGATAGGAGGAAGGAGGAGAAGCAGGAGGAGAAGAGTGGGGCAGCAGAGCAGATAAGGGGATGAAGAAGTTGGGCAGGGGGAGCTGAGTGCGCCGCAATTGTAGAAGATGAGAGGCAAAATGGAATTACAAAAAAAATGGCCAGAGCTGTTGAAGGGATGAGCGGAACGAGAAAAAAGGTCCGTCTGTGCAGAAACATTTTTGTTTCATTAAGCCAAAGAGCAAAAAAAGAGCATTAACGAAAGAAGAGTGAATGAATGAATGAATGAAAATTTGTATTCTATAACACAAAACTACATCCAGATGAGCAGCCGGGACTGTAACAACTTCCAGATGAAACTTGTTCCCATGTAAGCTCTTTCTTTCCGTTTCATTTCTGCGTTTAGCAGATATCTCCAGTGTACTGCATGTTTGGCCAGTAACCTCCTGATTGTAAATATTAATACCCTTGGTATTAATAAGGGGGGAGCAGGATGTGGGGGCACGCTTGGGCCTCCTCTGCAGTCGGAGCCCGTCGCGGTGCCCCTGTGACAGCGAGACATGCCGCCACGCGACTGGCTGCTGTCAGGATGGTTGATGCCGTGCCTTGGTCTGGCCAGCGGACGGCCTACCATCACTCAGTCTGACGCCGAGCAGGAAGTGGCTCCGTCTCCTTCATCCATAACTTCACACGGCGCCGTCACTCCAGACCTGCACCGCACGATAAGGGCCCGCTCCATTCGTAACTCCGATATGCCCTTATCACCTGCATCAGCCCCCGAGTGCGTGGCGGACTGGGACGTGCCGACACTGGCCTTCGGGCCCCGGTCTCGCCCGGGCTCCACCAGATCAGGTCCCCTGGCACGGGCAGGAGCTTGGCATCGAAGCCAGGCCTTCTGTACTCTGGGAAGAAGTGGCCTGTTCTCAGCTGAAGGAGAGCTGCTCTTCCATCTGAGGTGAGAGCAAAGGAAAACCGTGCTGATACAGATGTGGGAGTCACAGCAGCAAGACATGTAGCTGAGTCATTAACTGGGAAAGCCTCTGGTCTACTGGTAAATGAGCAAAGGCATCGCCAGCTCATAGCTCAGAATTGCTGGTGTAACAGAGAGAGAGAGAGAGAAAAACAACAGCATCTGAATGGCTTCAACATGTGAATCATCTCTAAGATCCTCCATGACACACAGACTGACTCCCACCTCAGTGTCCGTCGCTCTCTGTAAGAGGAACGAGTTTGCTTTGGGCAGTTACTATCTGAAGGATGGCATCGGTGTCAAAAATAAAGATTATGGCAAAATCATAGCTAAATGAAGCAAATAATAGGGAAAAAATGAGCGGATATTTTTCAGAGCACATTCTAAAATAAGTTCCGTATTGCTGCCAGGGGCCTGATGCTGGGGAATTCTCAGAAAGTGAAGGAGAAATGGTCATGTTACAAACCAAAAAAAAGATATTTTTGCAGGGTTACTCATTCACTTTTCCTCTTTGCCTGTCCCACTGGACAGTGTCCCAGTGTTGTGCTCAGAGCAGGACCTGCGGAGGCCTGCATTAGAGGCCCCAGCCGCTGTGTTTGCATTGCCCTGAACCCTAGGCAAAGGGTCGGAAACGTCAATGACAAACTCCTAATCAAATAATAAAGACGGTAATGGGAACAACATTTCCACCCACAACATCCCCAGTCCGACATCCAGTTGCCGTCGGGGGTTGTCTGTAAAATCGTTCCCAAATCCCCCCCCCAACAAAAAGGAAAAGGAAAATAGTGAAATAAATAAATGCTGATGGGCCATTTCCGTAGGACACTTTCCCCAAGGTCTAACTCTGGGGGCAGTCACAATGCATTCTTGGTCTTTAATGAATGTGAATCCAAGTATGTCCAATTGAATTTCCTGCCACGCTTCCCATCCTCCGGCACAAGACGCATGCTGGTGCCCGGAAAAATTAACCATCAGACAGGTGATGCAAGCATCGCCAGTGATGTCACACGGCCACACCTGACTTTTTCATGGGGGGTGCAGTCTGGTCACTGGGACGCAAAGACAGTGGTTGACCAGGCTTTCCTTTACTTCTGACACGTTACAAACCTGCAGTTCCATAATCAAAAATGACTAAGAGAATCTGGGCTGCAGTGGCAGTCTTGACGTGTGTCTGATTCAGTTGGATAGAGCAAATGTTTATCTGAATACACTGGCTGCAGGTCTCAAGAAACACCAACAGATACACAAAAGAGCAACTTTCTCACCATCCCTGAAGCACCAAAAGCAAGTCTTTGGAGTGAGAGTTCTGGCTTTGAAGTTCAGACAAATAAACAAGACAACAGGAGGTGAGAGCTAAGGAACCATGAAAAGCTGTTGCCAGCATTGTAGACCAGGGGTGTTCAACCTTATCCGCAAAGGGCCGGTGTGTATACAGGTTTTTGGAGTAACCTTTAGGTCAGCTTTTCAAACCCAAGTGTGAGGACTCTTCAACCAATCATTTCTTTAATTAGTAATCTAATTTGGGCAACTCTGGGTTATTGCTGGTCCTTAATCATACCTCATCGGTAGCACACACTAACTCATTCTTCCAATACATCCAGTGGTTCCCCCTGAAATCCTCTGTTTTGTTTGCAATTGATTAATTGATACACATCTAATTAAGATGCAGTAGATGGAGAATGTCTGCCACTTTCTGTAACGCAGACAGAATGAAGTGGCCAGTTGAGTGACATCGCAATGAGCTGCTCAGCAGGTGAGCGAGTTGCAGGGTGGAGGAGCAGCCAACACCGTAACCATGGGAGGAGAAACTGGGATTCTGGGAGCACCAGCAATGACAGACCATGGGAGGAGAAATGGGGATTCTGAGAGCACCAGCAATTACAAACCAGGGGAGGAGAAATGGGGATTCTGGGAGCATCAGCAATTACAAACCAGGGGAGGAGAAATGGGGATTCTGAGAGCACCAGCAATGATAGACCATGGCAGGAGAAATGGGGATTCTGGGAGCATCAGCAATGACAGACCATGGCAGGAGAAATGGGGATTCTGGGAGCACCAGCAATTAATTACAAACCAGGGGAGGAGAAATGTTGATTCTGGGAGCATCAGCAATTAGAAACCAGGGGAGGAGAAATGGGGATTCTGAGAGCACCAGCAATGACAGACCATGGGAGGAGAAATGAGTATTCTGAGAGCACCAGCAATTACAAACCAGGGGAGGAGAAATGGGGATTCTGCGAGTGCTGGGGAAGGTCTTAATGTCAAATACTCAACAGCCTCCCTCCCAGCTGATAAACTGCTAAAACTAAAACTAAAGTGGCCAAACCAAAATAAGCCATTTCAAAGATAAAGAGATGTGACAGATATTTGAATTACTAGTCTGGAGAGACTGGGCCAGTTCCCTACAGACCTCTGTCTCACCACAGACAGTGAATCCTGATCTGTTCTTGCTGCTCCCCTTCTTTCAGGGTTCCTCTTATCATGCACGTGAGCATTCGCACAATAAATAGTGGTTTAATGGGAGCCAAACAGCAGGCTAGTAAGGCTACCAATGGCACCCCATCACTGTAAGCTTGGATAGCTATGAGGCTGTCCCAGAATGATCCCCCCCCAGCTCCCCACTCCTCATCCCCATTCTGCCACTGTCTGTTATTTCTTTATTCCCTTGGGTATATTATCCTCTTTTCTACTGCTTTCTTCCAATTCACACCCTGAGGAACATCCACACCGTTTACATACAGTCCACATCAGTAATTTAACAGGTGATTCCCCACCTATTCATGCCTTTTTTGTCCCCAACCTGCTCTTCCCTTTTCATTCTGTTTCTCTGACCACGCCCACAACCTGTACTGCCAGGTATAAAGTTTGCGACCGAAAGCAGGTGCTGCGTCCCTCTAAGGCTGCATTCAAAGACCAAATGTGTCACAGTGGCGCAAAAAGGCTGTCCCATTTCGAAGGCGGTCTAGAAATGCATCCGTTTTTTTCCCACCCCCCGAAAGATGCACTCGATGGGTTCTTCACAGCAAAACATATCCCAAAATTCATGGACACAAAGTCAGATGAATACACACAGAGGCGGAAGGACACAAAAGCTGGAAGACAGTTTTAGACAGATGAATGCATACAGACAGAGATAGACAGACAAGCAGATGGACAGAAATAAAGTGACAAATGAAGCAGAAAGAGAAAGGTGAACAGAGTGTTGGAAGCAGGCAGAGTGAGAGAAACAGGGAGAGTGAGACAGGCAGCCAAAGTAAGACGGGCAGACAGAGTGAAACAGGCAGAGTGAAAAAGGCAATGAGATTGGAAGGCAGAATTAGACAAGAGTGATACTGGCAAAGTGAAACAGACAAGCAGAGTGAGAGAGACAGGCATAGTGAGACTGACAAACAGTGAGTGAGACAAAGTGTGAAAGAGAGACAGAGAGAGTGAGAGATACAGGCAGAGTGAAACAGGCAAGCAGAGTGAGACAGGCAGACAGAGTGAAAAAGGAAAAGTGAAAACAACAGGCAAAGTGAGACAGGCAAGCAGAATGAGAAAAAATAGGCAGTGTGAGACTGACAGAATGAGACAAAGTGAAACAGACAGGCAGAGTGAGACAGACAGCCTGTATGAGACAAACAGGCAGAGTGAGACAGACAGCCTGAATGAGACAAACAGGCAGAGTGAGACAGACAGCCTGTATGAGACAAACAGGCAGAGTGAGACTGACAGCCTGTATGAGACAAACAGGCAGAGTGAGACTGACAGAGTGAAACAGACAGGCAGAGTGTGAGAGAAAGGCAGCGTGAGACAGGCAGGCAGAGTGTGAGAGAAAGGCAGCGTGAGACAGGCAGGCAGAGTGTGAGAGAAAGGCAGCGTGAGACAGGCAGGCAGAGTGTGAGAGAAAGGCAGCGTGAGACAGGCAGGCAGACCGCCCCACCTCTCCCTAGAGGTCTGTGCTGGCTCCGTTTTAGCCTCACAGTCATGTGGGCTCATTAGGCAGTGGGCCTGAGAAGGAGTAGCTGGTGGAGAAGGGCCAAGCTTACATTTTTTTCAATCAATTACTAGGCTAACGACACACAGAGAGTAACTACTTCCGACACGTAGGTCAGTAAGGCTGATTACCTCTTGTTAATCTAGTTTCTGTCCATATATTTTTTTTCGTTGAGTGCTCTGTGATGTATAAATCTACAGATTGAGGGTAATTTTGGGTATTTGTTTTAATAGCCCACGCCCCCCCCCCTCCCAAGTATCCACAGTGCTGGTGTTTTGCTGTTTTTTCCCACTCAGAATCTGGGGGGGTGCGGTGCTCAATGTGCATTTCATGTATGCGTGTGGGAAATGGCACTTTTATTCCTTTGTTCATATTGATGTTGAGCAGATGTGTGTCCTGCACATGTTTACACACGTTTGCACCTTCTCGCTCTTCTCTGGTGTTCATGCATGCATGCGAGTAGAGAGTGAGCGGCTGATTCTGTGTTATATGTCTGCGTAGCCCTGAGGGAGCATGGGGAGGGTACCGCTGCGTTTTAATGCGTTTTGTGTGTGCGTGCCTCTGTGCGTGTATGGGGGGGGGGGGTGTGTGTCCAGACTTAGCAAGCAGCCAGAACGCTTGACGTCAATCAAGCAAGGTTCTAATTAAAAGTTGCTGCAAGAGGTAGATGATTGTTGCTAGGAAAAAAATCACTATCAGTCTCACATTTTCATATGAATGGCCTTTTTTAATTAAATTGAACAGCTAATGAGTGCCTGTATCAAAACGATGTAACATTTTACCAGACAAAAGCCTTAAAAAACACAGGCCTGGAAAAAAAAGGAGATGACAGAGGGATCTTCACGGTGCAGAGAGGAGTTTAAAGACAGAGAGGGATTCGTCGTAAAGAGTAAAAAGCAGAGAGATACATTCCTTTTGAACCTGTCGTCTTTTTGTTCTTGCTAAGGCTTAAAAGAACACTATTATGATGCTACAAAGCAATGTAAGTGTTGATGGTATTAAACCATTTAAAGAAAATTAAAAAGAAATTATTGAAGAGAGATAGCTTAGACAACTACCATGGGGGGGGGAAATATATATATATATATATATATATATATATATATATTTAAATGGAAGAGCTATCACAGAGAGATGAGAAAGTTCCACAATAAATCCTGTGCATGTCTGTGTTTGTGTGTTTGCATGCAGGCTGGCCCTTTTGATTCTTAATTAACAGCAGAAGTACAAAGAAAATGAATTCTACCAAAGGTAAGAGTGGCCCTGTACCTTGTGAGGCAGCTTCAGGCTGCTCCTCTCTAACCCGCAACGACATGCAATCATTGGCTTCTTCTGGAATTTGTGTTATTTTACTTTCTCTTGCTTTTCTTTAAACCTCTCCACTGATACACAAGAAATGTTGGCTTCTTAGATATCAGCAATATGGGATCCCAAATGAACAAGAGCAGCGCGGGACCACAGCCCGGTCGGTCTGTTGGCGAGTCTCAGATCATAGCTCAGTTAATATGCTACAAAACCCAACCTTTTGGATATATCTGATATTGGGGGTGGGGGGTACTGCTCATTTCACACTGACATACTTTGTTGAGCATTTTGCTATGGTACACTGAGTCTTACTTTAGCCTTTGTGGTTTTCCATGTGTTTGAAAATACTTCAGTGAGACCAATCAATCTCACAAATCTTGGTAGCAATCTGTAATAGTAACCTCCTTGCTATTGTTTCTGTTGCCAGAATAGTAGTCATGAAAAGTGCAGTCTACAGAATGCAAGGCCGTGAAATGGCTCCTAATTCTGAGCTGCGCCATCTCAGTTTACCTTATTCAGGAAGGATGTTGTGAAAGCTCTGTTGTGAAATTCAGGCCATTTGACATTTACTAGTGTTCAAAATCAAACATGACCAGAGATGGACATTTCAGGTCCATAAAGTACAAATCCAGACCAAGATTTTGTTTCAACCAACCAGTTGAGTATAAAGAGTCACAGTCACAGAGTACTCAGCTGATTGGTTGGAACAAAATCTTGGTCTGGATTTTTACTTTCTGGACCTGAAATGTTCACCACTGAACATGACTGAGTGTAATACAACAGGTATAGTGACTCTGAAGTTCACGAGAGAACAAAATCATAACTTCAATTAGCTTCAACCAGGTTTGTTCAAGAAAGCCACTGACAGCGAACGATGACCAGAAACCAGAAGCACAGCGATGCTCAAGGTCACTTCACCTCCATCCATGAAGGAATGAAAAAACACCAATTATTCAAGCCATTCATGGTCATGATAATCAACCCCTGCAACACCGATCATCTCTTGCAATAACTGCCCAATGTGGCAATAACATCAAAATAGATGTGGCACCACGATCAACCCCCCCAAATTTACACAAATGCATAAAACTCAACAGTTCTCTTCCGCACAACCTGATAATTGTTCCCCAATCTCTGACGTGCACAAGGGCCCAAAGTAAGGGGAAGAAATCCAAATTTGCTCTCATCCCTCACGTCTTCCATCTCTCACTCACATTTTTTTTCTTAAACTTTTAACATTATGACCCCGGGAAACATTTGCGAACTATAACAATAAAATTAACTTGTAATGAGTAAAATAATTGTACATCAAACACTCCAGTTATGAGAGAAACATTCAGAAGAAAGGCAAATTTTATAGATTACACGGCTCATGACTGCCTAAGTTCAAAACATTGGGAAAAAAAGCGTACTTCCCAGATACTCCCCAGCATTCTTTAAACTTGTGTAATGGATATGCTGTAGGCAACGGACAAATTTAATATGCAAAGAATTTCCATTCTGCATGCACCACTTCAAAGGGAGAGGAACAGGGTTTGAAGGAGCCAGTGGGAAGGAGGCAAGGGCCAAATCAGCTCTGCAACATGCCCTTGTCTCCCAAAGAGGAGCGAGAGTACGAGGGTGGGTGGGTGGGTGGGTGGGTGGTGTTTAATAGATATAGTTGATCTGGGGCGGTGCCATTTGCCAGTCAACACTTCAGGTCTCCCAATCTTCAAAAACAAAATGAAATAAGCTAATTGAGGGGAGAGGTGGGGGGGGGGGGGTTGCAAAGAACAGAGAAATAAATCAAATTCAGTAAATGGATTATAAGAACTTTTTCTTCCACAGGAATGATGCTAGAGTTGGAGTCGAGGTATCCAGCTGGTAATAAGTACAGAAGTTTCCTTGGAGGTGGAGAAGGATGGCAAGGAGAGACAGTCTCTTATGGCAGTTAGGTTCAGCCACTCCTGTCTTTGACCACGCCCACTTCTTACTGTCCAGTGGTCAGCTAACCACTCATCAGTCAGCCCACCTGTCTCTGACCACGCCCACTTCTTACTGTCCACTGGTCAGCTAACCACTCTTCAGCAAGCCCACCTGTCTCTGACCACGCCCACTTCTTACTGTCCAATGGTCAGCTAACCACTCTTCAGCAAGCCCACCTGTCTCTGACCACGCCCACTTCTTACTGTCCAGTGGTCAGCTAACCACTCTTCAGCAAGCCCACCTGTCTCTGACCACGCCCACTTCTTACTGTCCAGCAGTCAGCTAACTACTCATCAGTCAGCCCACCTGTTTCTGACCACACCCACTTCTTACTGTCCAGCGGTCAGCTAACCATTCATCAGCCAGCCCACCTGTCTCTGACCACGCCCACTTCTTACTGTCCACTGGTCAGCTAACCATTTATCAGCCAGCCCACCCATCTCTCATAACGCACACCTCTTACTGTCTGGTGGTCAGCTGGCCTCTCAGTAGGATCAGTTACTCTGCACAGCAAATCTCAACAACCTTGGCAATGAGCTTCAGCTTTCTTCTGGTCAGAAGGTGCTATATGATCCATCCACTCATCCATCCATCCATCCATCCATCCACCATCTTGTGTGCCATGACTGCTTATTGAGTACAGATTAGCAGTGAACCTAAAAAGCATGCCAGGAAGACCTGGTTGGTAAACATCCTGAACAGGGCGGATTGAAATGGATATATCAAAATAGAGTAATCATATGATCCATTGCTTTTACAGATAAAAATCTACAGGCAATATTTTCTTCTGATATCTGGGACAATAGGGGTATGATTTACAGATAACACTGACTTAATTGCAATGCTATAGCAGTACAGGCAGTCCCCGAGTTACGAACTTGATCCATTTCCTAAGCCGAATTTGTAGGTAAGTCGAAACAGGTACATGCAGTTCTTATTTAGTGTCAGTTAGTCAAATGTTTATCTTAATAAAATTGGTAAGAAGGTAGAGAACTGAGAGGTGGTGATGGGAGGGGGGCACAATTTGCCTCATGCCCAACCTGCTTTGCCAGTGCCCATTCGCCTGGCTGGCAATGGCCGTAAGACTGTTCACCACTGGTTGGTGTGTCTATCACCAGCACACGGTAATTACGGTTAGGCAGTGTGGGCGGGAGCAGGATGTACGGCACACTCCCACAGTCCCCACTTCCCCGGGTGGGATCACTGCCCTGGCAACCGGGCTGCTCATGCCAAGAAGGCCAGACGCCCGTCGCACTGAGAGCAGGACGGGAGCAGAAGTATGGCTCTGGATGGGCATTGCTTTACCTGGCTTCCCGTTTGGGGGCCTGTTTGAGCTGACAAAGGCCGATTTATACGGCTCAGAGCGAAAATGCCCCCCAAGGAATAGTGTGAGCGCTGTAACCCCGACACGCCAAGCCAGGCGACTCTGTGCTGCTTGGAGAGCAGGAAAAAAGACAGCGAACCCGGCAAATTAAAAGTGCCGGCTGACAGGACATCAGTACTGGTTGAGTGAACAGCAAGTGCTGAATAGCAGGGGCAGTCACCACCAGAGGGGGGACAAAGGGCTGTTATTATGAAGGTAATTAGCACTAAATGCTTCTCGGCTTGTGGTTTATGAAACCCTTCCTGCTTGGAGGAGGGCAACGGATGCCCAGCCGCCCACGGGATGGAATGGCATGAAGGTGGAGCGAAGGAGCGTGAAGGCAGCTTGAAGGTGGTGTGAAGGCGGCAAGAAGGTGGTGGCAAGGTGGAGTAAATGTGGCATGAAGGCAGCGGGAAGGCAATGTGAAGGCAACATAAAGGTGGAGTGAAGGCACTGTGAAGGCAACTTGAAGGTGGTGTGAAGGCGGTGGGAAGGCAGCATGAAGGTGGAGTGAAGGCACTGTGAAGGCAACTTGAAGGTAGTGTGAAGGCAATGTGAAGGCAGCATAAAGGTGGAGTGAAGGCACTGTGAAGGCAACTTGAAGGTGGTGTGAAGGCAATGTGAAGGCAGCATAAAGGTGGAGTGAAGGCACTGTGAAGGCAACTTGAAGGTGGTGTGAAGGCGGTGGGAAGGCAGCATGAAGGTGGAGTGAAGGCACTGTGAAGGCAACTTGAAGGTGGTGTGAAGGCACTGTGAAGGCACCTTGAAGGTGGTGTGAATGCAGTGTGAAGGCAGCATAAAGGTGGAGTGAAGGCACTGTGAAGGCAACTTGAAGGCAGGGACGGATTAAGGACCGGGCCAGCGGGGCCGCTGCCCAGGGGCCCTTGGGGTGCAGGGGGCCCGTGGGGCCCCTAGCCCAAAACAATTTACAACGCTTATCAACAATGTATTTTCGTTTGTCTATTTTAGAGGGCCTACATTCTTTGATCCTCTGCCTACAAGGGCCCCTGACCGTATAGGGAGGGCGTTTGGCTGCCAAGGGCCCTTGAATTGTGGTGGTGGTGGTGGTGGTGCTGGTGGTGGTGGGGGGGGGGCCCTCGCAAACGTTTTGCCCAGGGGCCCACACAACCCATAATCCGTCCCTGCTTGAAGGCGGTGGGAAGGCAGCATAAAGGTGAAGTGAAGGCACTGTGAAGGCAACTTGAAGGTGGTGTGAAGGCGGTGGGAAGGCAGCATGAAGGTGAAGTGAACGGACCATGAAGGTGATGTAAAGGTGATGTGAAGGCAAAGCACAGTAAAGGCGGTGAGAAGGCACCCCCTACTCTTCCTCCTCATTACAGCAAGCTCTCCCTTTTCTCTCTCAAAACAGCTTGCAAAACATGGACGAACAGAAGGACAACATGCAGCCTGCTAATTGCTGAACCGCCATCAAGAAATCAGCAAGCGATTACAGGGATTGAAAAAAAGTGCATGAGTCAATCGTTGGTCTTTTCTCCTTAAGGATGCTTAAATATTCCATCATGATCATGTATTAAAGTACATTTGGGTCTATCATGTTGCTTCTATTAGGTTTTTGATGTTGCTTTAAAGTGTTCTGTGTTTCCCTTACTGGTTGTTCACGTCACCTAGCCTTTAAGATGTATCGCTCAAGCCCCCCGCCTGCCCCTGCCCCCTCGCAGAGGCTAGGCCAGCTGCCAATCCAGCTCTGCACCGCTATCTGATTGGAACCCGGCCACTGTTTTCATAAACACAATTTTTTAGGGGTTGCATACATACATAAACACCGGCACTTCAAACCCCCGTGTCACAACTCCCTAAACCAACGTCAATCACGCTGCACTTTTAAAAGCCTGGCAATTTCTGGCCAGAGGGCTTATTTAAATACGTCTGACAGCCTCCCCTTTTAAGACGGTTTATGTACGGCACAAACGCAACGCCATGTTTGCTCTACCTATGCATTAAGGCCCACAGGCTAAAGACACAGCGCTTCACTGGCCGTCCCGGATCCCGGCGCGTCCATCATTTCCGTGCACGATGACCTGCATTTCTTCCCTGCCACCTTTGCCCCTCCTACTCTAACCTGAGTCCCCAGCACACAGCACAGCTATGGCACAGCACTGCCAAGCACAGCGTCCCACCACTGTCCTGTCACTGACTTTTTCTGTTAATCCCTGCTCTTAATAATTCATACGTGTCCAGAATCCAGACATCCACAGCCACACATTGCATGTTATATTTCAACATGCAACATTTTTAGCACTCAATCAGCTCATATTTACATTTACGTTTTTACATTTAGCAGAGGATTTTGTCCAAAGCAATGTACAAGTGAGGTAAATAGCACATTACACACATACTTGGAGTTGACTAAGTGGAGCAAGGCTGAGCTTCCAAATGAATGTCCAGGTACAATTGTAAGCAGTATAGGAGCAGGAGCTGCACAACAGCCACTAACAAAGCAGCCAATAATGAAATTCATCCAGAGACTAACATGCTTCTAAAAGAATGGAAGTTGGAGATAAGAGATGAACCTTCATCCTCAGTGATACTCAATGTCAGCTTATGAAGTTATGAAGTCAGGGCTGATGTGAGCTGGGCAGCTCAGAGGCATGTAATGGGGACACCCTCTACACACACACGCAAACACACACACACACATTATATTTTTATGGGGACTCTACATTCATTTCTATGGGGAAAACTTACTAACATAACGATCTACATCTGAAAAATGGTCTCCACAACATCAAAATAAGTTTTTATGACATTGTGGCGGCCATTTGGTCCCCGCAATGTAATATAAACATAACCCACAAATACACACACACATGTACAGGGACTCAGACAGATACACACACATAGACACATACACTCACAGGTTTGTATATGTATCTTTGTGGGGACTCTCCATTAATTTCTATGGGCATAACTCTAATCCCAACATGATGACCTTAACCCCCAAGCAGCCCTACCCTTAACCATAAGTAAATAAAAATCTGAGATTTTGGTAATTTTAGTTTTTTGGTTGCATTCTCACATCTTTATGGGGACCTGAGAACTGGTCCCCACAACGTCAAAATAACGTTTTTATCACATTGTATGGGCCATTCAAATCCACACACAGACACACACACACACACACACACACATACACAGCAGGCTGTCCTGTCTGAAACATATACCCCATATATTGAACATCTGCTTTCCACATAGTTTTCCATCTTGTATAAAAGTGTATTTGAGCGCTGTTGAATTTTGTAAGTTCTACATTTTCTTGTGCTGCTCATACACTGTAGTACCCAAGGTGACATGTAACAGAAGGATATTCTTTTCCATTTCCAGGGGTTTTTTCCTTCCGAATTATCTGCTTTATACTGATATCCGGTTATTACAGTAGCTTATTCAGGCTATTACAGAAAAATTAAACAGGACTCACAGTTCCCATAAACAAGGATTTTTCATAGATTTCGAGACATGACCACATCAAAGTCAATCATCTCAGCTCAAATGTTATGTGTGGGATTTTCTCATGACCCCATCGACATGAACCTATGCACTGTGTGTCCTTCTAAGAGCCTCTTAACAGCCCAAGAACAAGAGCACCATCGCAGCCACTGTATGACTTTGCAAAAAGCCACGGCAGGCAATCAGCTTCTGCTCATACAGCCCTATACAAATGGTAAGTGTAGCACATTAGATAGGTCGCACAAATTACCGACAATTGAGGGAGTTAAACTGCGACAAAGACCTCAAACATATTTAGAGTCCGTGGTAGTAAGAATGAATCACCAGCCCAAGAGCCGGACGCATCAAAACCACATCAATCGTCTGTGGTCCCAAATGACGATGTTGTGATGATGTAACAATTGGTCATTATTGAAAATGGCTGAGTGTCTGTTTCAAAGGTGGCGCTGAATCAGACTGCAGTTTAGGCAAAGCATTTTGTCATGTCCTCGATACTTCGACTGAAAGGTTAAGTAGTTAAACAATCCCATGTAAGTCGAGTCCGGCTCAGCGATCTTGGTTTCAATATAGAGCGGCAGATAGAGAGTGCCTTGTGTCTGGGTGATTACACGGAGTTCGCAGCAGGGGTGAGGAGGTTAATTAGGAGCTGTGGGCCCAGTCACAAGTCCTGCTCTCATCGCGTATTTCACAAGGACCTGGTGTTCAAACAAAAACCACAGTGATACTTATTGTGCTTTTTTTTCACAAGCTCGGAGAAAACATCATTCATGTTTCTGGTCTGTGGTGAAAAGACATATTTTGGCAATGCACAATACATTTATAGCCTGCAGTTAATTCTATTCCTGAATTTCTAAAACATTTTTCCACCCCACTAGACACTTTTTTAATCCCTTCTCTTCTGTCCCGACCCCCCTCCCTCGTTGCTGTCCTCCCCTCGTTCTCCACTCCTTAATGCCAGGCCAGAAGCACTGTGACTCCACTGGGAGGCTGTGGTTTGTGTGCAGTGAGCTGGGACTGCCCCCCCCACCCCCGGGGAATACATGTCTATGGCAAATTAGCAACATTTCGTTTTACACGGCCAACAAAGGGCTATTGGCTTACTAATCGCAGAGGGGCTCCCTCCGCCTGCGGGGGATGAGGAGGGCAGGTGGTGGCAGGTGCCAGGGGGAGAAACTCGTGCATGGGGAACATCTGAAGCGGAGCTCAGACAGTGAGGTGGGTGGAAGGGATGGGGGACAGAGGAAAGCAGTTTAGGTGCCTAATCACTTTGGAATGCGGTGCTGTCAGGCTTCATCCTGCATCGCGACATCACAGGTCCTACATTGCAGTGAGCAGAAGCCAGAGACAGTAACTCAATCACCTGGCTCTGCAGGAGCCCCGGTGATGCTACCCAGGTCTGGCTGAGGCTAAATGGGGACAGACAGGGACAGCCGGAGATTGACAGAGACAGAGAGGGGCAGCCGGGGACAGAGAGGGACAGAGAGGGCCAGCTGAGGACATACAGTGACAGCCGGGGACAGAGAGGGACAGAGAGAGAAAGCTGGCGACAGACAGGGACTGACAGGGACAGACAGGGACAGAGAGAGCCAGCTGAGGACATACAGTGACAGCTGGGGACAGAGGGGGACAGAGAGGGACAGCCGGGGACAGAGAGGGACAGAGAGAGAAAGCTGGCGACAGACAGGGACAGCCGGGGTCAGACCGGGTCAGACAGGGACAGCCGGAGACTGACAGGAACAGACAGAGACAACCAGGGACAGAGGAGGACAGACAGGGTGTGTGTGTGATGAGTGGAAGCAGTAGATGTTTGTGAAACTCCATTCAGGTTTTAGAGATATTTATTTTATTTTTTTTAATGTAGACCTGAAATCAAAAGAGGCATCACTCTAATTTTGAGTTACTAATGAGCTGTTTAATGTATGTACTGAGAGAGAATTGAAACAACTGCATAGCATTTTGCAAACGGCTCAGTAAAACAATCCTGCACTACAAGCTAAATAAAGTGCTTGAAGATAAATATACGCTAACTGCTGGTTATTGTTCATTATCTCTGCAAACACTAGACATTCTTCATGGATCACCCACAGGTAACAAAATCAGATGCATCACTATGTATTTAGATACAGAATTAAATGTGTGTTAGCTTATAATATTAATCAAATAATATACCAGATTAGGAAGACACCAAATAACACTGAAGATGTGGTAACCATTTTCACAGCACACATTATTAGATTAGGGTGGGGACTTACTTTGTAAATGAAATGCACTTTGAGGAGGGGGGCAGTTTTCAGCCTGGGAGCTTCATGCTCATGACAAGCCCACTTTTTTTCAAGGAGGGGAAAACTGGATAAATGATGCAATACTTCACTTCTTATTATTCACTGGTTTTATTTGCTTTTTTCAAATATGAACGAAACACATGTCAAATGAATAAATAAAATAATATAAAAATTAATTTCGCACTTCTTCACATGTGAGGCATGTTGCACTACTATGCAAATTTTTACCTGTAAATGGCTTAAACAACAATAACATAAATCTATAACGGTAACAGCTGCCTGAGTGGTGGACTGGTCTCTGCTACTTTCTTTATTACTGTCTCATTATCTATGAACATAAGGATTTCCTTCTCTGTGCACATTAGCACAAAGGCCTCCAAGTGCTCCCGAGTCAGTGAGCTTTGTAACCTGTTCTTAACAAATTTCAGTGGAGAGAAGCTGAGAAGGCAACCTGAGTGATTGAAAGTATCAAAATATCTTTTCATATACAACACAATACGTTGTCTGAAATATGCTGTACAAAAACCTATGACTTATTAGTCTTTTAATTTCACTAATATACATCTGTGCAGTTCACCTCTGAATCTAAAATGTAGATCTCATCAACTTCTGAATATCTGGACTTCATATGGAATCCATCAATCACTTGTGTGTGTATAAGAGTATATTAAGCAACTTTAATTCATATTTAATACCAGACCCCCCAGCCTTCCTGACATCTTCACTGCTAATCAGCAGTCCCTCATTCTATGCAGAACACTGACTAACAGCGAACTGCTGGTCAGAAACTACAAAATGGTTACAGTAAATATTAATTTTACTGAATAATTAGATCGCTCTTTAGTTTTCTATATACAGTGATCCCCCGTTATATCGTCGTTCGGCTATCGCACCCCTGCTATATCGCAGATTTTCACCTATTGCTTTTGAAGCGTGTGGGAGGGGTATTTTGAGGCTTAAACTATAAAAAAAAATGTTTATTTACAGTATATGGTCTTTATATATAGCGGATTTTCACCTATCGCTGATAGGTCTGGAACGTAACTTCCGCGATATACAGCCGAGGGATCACTGTACATTTTGTTTTCTTGAAATTACATTTGCACATACACTGATTCATCATGATAAACTATATAAATATGCTTATATTTGAATTGGTTTAATATTTTGCAACAGGTTTACCACATTTACCTGTTGCCAGGTCTTTTGAAAAATTCTCTCTGATTTTGGCACATTTGGCTGCATTCTCCTCCAATGCTCTTTTGTTTCTTAGCCTGGCCTTTTCAGCCCCCCCCCCCCCCTCTCCTGGTCTCTTCTTTTCCATACTGTTATGCTAACTGCTATTTTACCAAGTTAAACAATCTGTAGGCTCAAAGATGGTCTGCTGGGCATGACCAACTAGAACGATTGGGAAGGGGGGAACTCTCTCAGGTGTTGCACCCATGTAATCTATCGTTATAGAAAGGCTGCGATGTCAGCTGTGACTGTGGATCGTACGTGCTACTATTTCAGATTCACTAACACGAGAACTGTCGCATCAAATTATTTTATTTCCGACCAGCCTAAAAGTCAAGCGGCCCACCGGGAAATCTCCCGATTACCCACTCCGGGCCTGCTTTGAGGGGACATACTAAAAAAACAGAAACCCCCAAAAAGATATGAACATTTACATTATACCAGTACAAATGTACAAATGTACATGACCTTTCATTAGTACAGCTCATGATCCAAATAAGAAACACCTCCCTAGTTTGATCTACCATACTTACACCAAAAAGGGTCGTAAGGTTACACAATGGCTCTGTCAGTATAATCTACAATACAGTTTGTAACTAGTTCCTCAAATGCAAGAAACTCCAAAGATGATTCAGGAGAAAGGCTAAAACATTACTCTGCTAAATATTACCTACATCAAAGTCAAGGATGGTTGACGGTGAGACCAATGGTGCAAAAATATAAAGATCAATATGAATGACCAGGTGCAGTAAGGTCAACAGCCACTATTTCCACAGTCATACTGAAGAACTCGCACCAATGCTGATTTTTGGTTCTTCATTACTGGTAAGAGTACGTCCCATTGGTTCCATCGCTTGCTGCCGCTTCCTCTCTCTGCTTCCCGCCAAAACTCCAGTGGGTAGGAGGGATCTCCGCAGCGCTGCTGTCAAGTTGTCACGATGCTTTAGTGTGGGTGTAGGACAGGAGGGTAATAAACGGCGGGAACAGAAGGGGATCGTGGGTGCGTGTGGTGAGGGGGCTGAGGAAGAGCAGGCGAGGGCTTGAATAGACGCCTGACAGGGGTTTGCCATCACCCTGGCCCGGAGCTGTGGCGACGGACCGCTGGCCCCCAATCTCTGCCAGGCAGGCACAGGCATGGACGCTTACGCACAGGCCCCTGTGAAACGCACCTCCTCACTGTCAGGATGGACGACAGCGAGCCGGACGGCCCGGTGACGGGGAGCCACTTTGCATCGCCTTCCGGGCTCCGCCATTTTCGCCCTCTGACCCTAATGCCTTGGCCTCTCTTGGAACCTGCAGGGTCGCTTAAGCTCCATGATTGGCGCTCATTCTTTACCCTTTTATTGTCCCTCCCATTCATTTCTCTTCTGCTGTCTGACTAAAGTAAAGCTAGCCGATGGATGAGGCCTGTTGACAGGTGCAGTATATGCAGTGATGGGCAGAAACACAATGCTGCCCCACAGAAAGGTTGGGGGGGGGACACAGGCAAAAACAGGATATCAATATATTGCTTTACCAGGGTGTCAGTGCAAATTTACATAAATGTTTTCTCTTTGTGAATAATAAGGCAGGGAGAGATATGCAAACAAGCTGCTTGTGATGAGGGAACAATGGTGGCCTTGAAGGGTCTTTTGCTTTTCCTTCGGGAGGGTGGTTCTCTGACTTATGTCACTTTCATTCACAAACAGCTGATGAGGGTATTTTGTCAGTAAATACACTGCACACATCTCTGGCTCACAAGTTTCCTGTATAGTTTTATAACACATATTTAAAAAAATGCATATTTGGCATAATAAAAAATATACTGTAGCCACATGTTTAGACATTGCATATTCCCTGTGCATTTCTGACAAAATACTGAAATTTCAACATGTTGACTGCAAAAAATACCTGATTCAAAAAATACCTGATGACCTTACCTGATTCAGTGACATCCTGCAGAGATTGTACCCAATGATGTCACAGCCCTCCGAGATTGTACCCAATGATGTCAAACCCCTCTGAGATTGTACCCAATGATGTCAAACCCCTCTGAGATTGTATCCAATGATGTCACACCCCTCTGATATTGTACCCAATGATGTCACACCCCTCTGAGATTGTACCCAATGATGTCAAACCCCTCTGAGATTGTATCCAATGATGTCACACCCCTCTGATATTGTACCCAATGATGTCACACCCCTCTGAGATTGTACCCAATGATGTCACACCCCTCTGAGATTGTACCTAATGATGTCACACCCCTATGAGTCTGTAGTCAAAGACGTCACATCCCCCTTGACCTGTTGACCATCCCCTCCAGCAGCCACAATTGCTGTTATACTGTATCTTTCTCTTAAGGTTTGGGGGAATCAAACATGCATACATGCTTCATCATACGAATGATTTTTTCATGTGTGAGCCCTGGCCATCTCCCAGATCAGAGTTGTCTGCCTGGGAATTATGGGACCGGTACCAGGTTGTAATGGACTTGTGAAGTGCATGAGGCTGGTGACTCTTAATTTAGCCTATGACCGTGACATCAGACTGGATTAAAGTTTCCTAGTTAGGTAAGACATTAGGATTATGTACAATATCCATCCATTTCCGTTGCCTGCTAGTCCTGCACAGGACTGTGGGGTCCATAGCCTATTGAGGTAGCTACAGTTACAATCACAGGCGTAACCCAGGATGGGGTGTCAATCCATCCTGCACCAAATTTAGCAACTCCAATTCACACAAACTCCTGACATGCAGAGCCAGGACAGAAACCTGAACTACGGCCTCCACAGGCGCGAGGTGACCGTGCCAATCATGGTGCCACCATGCCACCCCTGAGGTGTAATGTTACCATTGTGAAACAGAAGGTTTTAAGGCAGTGAGTTTCCGGCTACGTGTATGTTACACTCAACTGACTAATTATGCTACATGTAACACCAACCGTTCTTTAACATCGTCTTCGGCAGCAAGCGTGATGGCACTCATGCACAGTAGCCCTCAAATAACCTAGAAGAAAAAAAGAAGACCGAAATTTCAGCAAGTCATACTTTGGCCTTCGCTTTAAAGAAATTATAACCGTCCATAAAAAGAACTGCAGATATAGAAATGTGCCGTACAATGACCATACATTAAATTTATCAATCAGCTTGTCAAGTTTACATTTTAAAGCGCTTTTCCTTCTGCCTTTGCCTTAACACTATTGGGGGAACAAGCAGACACAAATTCAAAAATCAGGCGACACTAAAATTCTATTTCCCAGAACAAGGCAGTCAAGTTTCTAAAATCTGTCGCCAAAAATCTTAATTTTCAGATTTATGCTGAATGCTTCCCTTTTGCAACGGTGCTGATAAGCCGCCCATTAGAGGTGCCTCACTTAACGCTATTAAGGAAAACAAACCCAAGACAATGTTTTGCACACGCTTCTGTCTTTCAAGCCTCCATGTCACGCTGCATGAAGTTCCATCATTATGTAACCTGGATTTTTTTCCCCTATATACTCCAGAAATATTCACCACAGTGTGGCACCCCGCTTTTATTTTACCCTGATTTACTGTGCTGAGCATTTCGGATATATTAAACCGAAAATACTTATTAAAAAACATGGAACATATCTGGGGTGAGTCTTCTACAGCAAGCTTCCTTTTAAGCACAAATGTATAGCTGAGCGTGTATGCGAAGCTACAATAACTTAGTTTAATAAATGGGTAGTGATAACAAATTTCTCCTGAAATGCATGGAGAGTCCATCCATTTCAACTATAAAACCATAACTCCTCCCCATGTTACACTAGTGTCCTCTGGCTACTCCAGGTTTCTTACCCAGTCAAAGCACTTAGGCTGACCTAAATTCCCTGTAGACCAATGTTTCCCAGCCCAGTCCTTGGGGACCCACAGACAGTCCACGTTTTTGACCCAGGAGCTAAGAGGGAGCAATAATGTGGGCTATCTGGCAGGGAGGTGGGAGGGAGCAAAAACATGGACTGGCTACGGGTCCCCGAGGACCAGACTGGGAAACACTGCCGTAGAGAGATTGTGAATGAGCGTGTGAGCACATCTGCGTGCCGTGAGACTGACTCACCCAGCGTGTACTTCAGCCTTGTACCCTATAGTGCCTGGCATATCCCTGTCTAGAATAAGCGGTTGGAAGCAATGGATTGAGGGATGGATAATTCCCCATTGTTTGTTGCCAACAGTACTTCATCACCTGCAAAACCACACACTTATGTTTCATAATACAAATTAGCCAAGCAGCTGCTTCCATTTGCCCATTTATGGTTTGTTTATGGTAGTGGGTCTACATGAATATAGGTGTATTCTTACTGAATGGCAATTCAGAGCCAAAATACAGTTATATAATTAGGTTATTAGAGATAATGCTCAATTAAAAATTGAACATTTTTTTAACTGGTTATCTAGAACAAGTGTAAAGACTTGTACTAAGAAGTGTACTAAGCATACTGAATTTAATCAAGTAAAATTTCATTTCATATTATTTCATATAATACTTTTACATTAAAGAGTTTCATACAAATTTTTATTATATTTGATTTCCAATGCCAGTAGACTAAAATAGTTACAGATTTGTAGACTGTCTGAGAACCTTTGCATGCTTGAACCTTATTCTTATATACTATATTACACATAGTTTATCTGGCTACACTTGCAATTTTTCCAAAGCATGCAAACTTGAACATTTGATTGTTACAGCACCAAGGGCAGTGTTTATAAGCCTCCAAAATGTATAGCATTGTATCCAAGATGAAGTGAGCGGTCTTTTTGCATATACTGTTGCACTCTGTTATATGCAGTAGGTATATTTATCAAAAGCCTTATTTATCAAAAGTTGCAGGGTAAAAAATTGGATTGAATAAAAGGCAGGACTAATATGCATGTGTTCATGGGCACTGGGATGATGGAGGGAGATGGAGCAGAGAGGCAGGGTGGAGATGGATGATGGTGCTGATATGAGAACAGCAAGTGGCCAGCCTGCCTTCCCCCGACTCACTTTATCGCCATGGCAGCAGGCAGGGCTGTCCCTGGTGATGAGTGTGCTGTCAGCGCCTTGTTTATGAGTCACATCCTCGCCACCATGCCGCAGATTTTTCCGCGGCCCTACTCCATCCATGAACATGATTTACACTCGGCTCAGTCCTTAGCCCTCCATTCTGCATCCTGCCTCTTCCTCCATCTACAGCGATCCCCCACTCACCACCTCACATCAGCCATCGCTCCCTTTCTTAGTCCCTTCGCACTCTGCCCTTCCTTCGTCCACGTTCACTCATTCCTCTGAGTCTGGACCCCGACAGAGTCTGTGGAACTCGGTTGAGAGTCGTTGAGCCTCAGTCGAGTAGAGTCACTGCTGCGGTGTTTTTGAACATTACCCTGGATGGACCTGCTTTACCCTTTGAAATTAGTAGCTGCATTCATGGGTGAAGTGCCAGTGAAGGCAATGGAAACCATTTATTAGGTGGAACATGGGGAAGCAACATCAAGGATATAGAGAATCTACTGGTTCACTCTGATTCATGTTCATAAGTCCTTCCACTGGCCCAGAGCCTAATTTATCAAAAACAGTAAGAAGGATGTAGCCAAGAACAGCACGTCAGTGTTACAAAGATGCTACATTAGCTAGGCCTCACACCCTCTCAAGCTCTTCACTGGCACTGCGCCTTAACCCCTTTTTTCGGCTACTTGTGTTATCCAATATCAGGGCTTTCATTGTTTTCGCCCTCTGCAGCCTGGCAATCTCAGCTCTGACTGCAGCACTGGGGCAGCATGGCAGAGGTCCTGGTGTCTACCAGCTGGCCTTCACACAACAATATATTGTGTCCCTTGTTTTATTACCGGGTCTGTGCAAACGGACGCATGAATACGCATCCATGCAGGCGCCGAGTGGGGATGTGAGGCTGTGGAGGCGAAACAATGGGCTGGCGAGCGAGGGATGGCGAGAAGCGAAGGGGAACAAAGTACGCAGCGCCACGGTGATTAAAAATAGCTCATTTTCATCAGAGTTAATTACATTAACAGGCAAAAGAGAGCAAGGGAACGAGGGGAAGGCCGATGTTATCGCGACACAAGCATTATTTCATCACTGGAGCGCATCTGCACAAGGCAGAAGCCGACAACAGAAACAATATTACTGTCTTAATATTATCTACTATATTAACATTCGTAAATTAACTGATAATGGGGGGGGGGAAACATCGCTGGAATGGTAATGTATTTCTTTGCGGATTGTGAGTTTCGTAACTCGGCCAACGCTGAGAAGAACCCCAGCAGGGCAATATGCCGGGTTCGAATTTATGTGGGGTGGGTGGGTAGGGTTTGGGGGGGGGGGGGGGTCCCATACAAGTCGGTGGATTAGGGGGGAAGGAGTCAGCACACAGGCATGGCTAGGGGGCCAAAAGACAGAAGAGATGGTTTGATGGGCTGAGAGAAGCGGAGAGAGGAGAGGACAATGGGTGCCTGACTACATCCCCACCAGTTATACCACTGTAATTAATGATTCTTTCATTTATCAGTCACCCGGCTGCTAATTACTCTTTTTAATCTCTTTCCTCT
The DNA here is from genome assembly GCF_023856365.1 of Brienomyrus brachyistius. NCBI lineage: Eukaryota > Metazoa > Chordata > Actinopteri > Osteoglossiformes > Mormyridae > Brienomyrus > Brienomyrus brachyistius. Next base: position 27,137,105 of record NC_064538.1, on the reverse strand, counting down.
GCTGCATGCTCCTTTTTTCACCCCTCCTCTTTTTCGTCCCTTTTCCCTGTCAATTAACAAGCCTCCTCCCCCCGTGCATGTCCCCTTCCATCTCACAGTTGGAACAGCCCATTATTTCTGGATCACCATGTGAGCGCTCCATTATTTCTGAGGGGGATCACCATGTGAGCGGCCCATTATTTCTGAGGGTGGATCACCATGTGAGTGCCTCATTATTTCTGAGGGTGGATCCCCATGTGAGCGCCCCATTATTTCTGAGGGTGGATCACCATGTGAGCAGCCCATTATTTCTGAGGGTGGATCACCATGTGAGCGACCCATTATTTCTGAGGGTGGATCACCATGTGAGCGCCCCATTATTTCTGAGGGTGGATCACCATGTGAGCGGCCCATTATTTCTGAGGGTGGATCACCATGTGAGTGCCTCATTATTTCTGAGGGTGGATCCCCATGTGAGCGCCCCATTATTTCTGAGGGTGGATCACCATGTGAACAGCCCATTATTTCTGAGGGTGGATCACCATGTGAGCGACCCATTATTTCTGAGGGTGGATCACCATGTGAGCGGCCCATTATTTCTGAGGGTGGATCACCATGTGAGTGCCTCATTATTTCTGAGGGTGGATCACCATGTGAGCGCCCCATTATTTCTGAGGGTGGATCACCATGTGAGCGCCCCATTATTTCTGAAGGTGGATCTCCATCTCCATGTGAGCGCTCCATTATTTCTGAGGGTGGATCACCATGTGAGCAGCCCATTATTTCTGAGGGTGGATCACCATGTGAGCAGCCCATTATTTCTGAGGGTGGATCACCATGTGAGCGGCCCATTATTTCTGAGGGTGGATCACCATGTGAGTGCCCCATTATTTCTGAGGGTGGATCACCATGTGAGTGCCCCATTATTTCTGAAGGTGGATCTCCATCACCATGTGAGTGCCTCATTATTTCTGAGGGTGGATCACTATGTGAGCGCCCCATTATTTCTGAGGGTGGATCACCATGTGAGCGCCCCATTATTTCTGAAGGTGGATCTCCATCTCCATGTGAGCGGCCCATTATTTCTGAGGGTGGATCACCATGTGAGTGCCCCATTATTTCTGAGGGTGGATCACCATGTGAGCGCCCCATTATTTCTGAAGGTGGATCTCCATCTCCATGTGAGCGCTCCATTATTTCTGAGGGTGGATCACCATGTGAGCAGCCCATTATTTCTGAGGGTGGATCACCATGTGAGCGCCCCATTATTTCTAAGGCTGGATCCCCATGTGAGCACCCCGTTATTTCTGAGGGTGGATCCCCATGTGAGCGCCCCATTTTTTTGAGGGTGGATCCCCATGTTTTCCTGACTCTTCCTCTTGTCATAAAGAAAGCAGCTTCTGGCTTCTCTAATGTGATTTTAAAATGCATTGGCTTATTACCATGGAAAATGACTGGGACAAAAGGTATCTATATTTTTATTATTCTTAAATCATCTTCTTCCCCGATTGAGGTACTGTATGTTTTAGGTTCATAGTAAACTTGGCGATAACAGAAATTTCTCAAAATTCCAGACAGTTCTCAAGTGGTTCCCAGATGGTGGAATAAGCTGCCAAACCACAATCAGTCATCAGATTTTCTCTCCACCGTCAAGAAACATCTCAAGACCCATCTCATCCATGAATTCCTATTCTACCCTTTATGTTCTTTGAATGCCCTCATGTTGCACTGCTAGTCCATGACTTGTGTTATTAATTTCATACTTTGGTCCATATTTATGTATTTGTGCAGCCGTTAAGCAGCTCCTGCTTTAATACTGCTTACCTTTGTACCTGGGCATTCACTGGAAGCTCAGCCTAGCCGCACTAATGCTTGGTTGAGTCCTTGACAGCATTAATGTTTGCAATTTGCTATTTGCCTCGCTGTACATCACATTGGACAAAAGCGTCTCTAAAATATGTAAATGTAAATGAAAAATTCTAAGTGCTGATTGTCAGACCTCTTTTCACAGCCATTAAGTTGCTGCTAATTGGCATTCGGCTTAATATGACCCACCTTTGTATCTGTGTTTGTAATTGTGATTTAGTTACTTCAAAGGTGCAGCCCTCTTCAAATGGTGTTTCTGTCATTTTGTCCACCCTGGTACATTGGCAGAATGTATTATACAGTATTGTTTGCCATTACAATTGGATATCGATTCTACTGTTAATTGTGTTTTTATCCAGATACAACAACAAAACAACAACAACATCAATAATAATAATAACAATAATAAATAATAATAATAATAATGATAATTGATAAAAAATAATTGATAATTAATTGTTATTATTATTATTGTTATTATTATTAGATTAAAATAATAAGCTCATACCTATGGATATGAAAATATAATATTGAAAAGGTTACTCAGAATGACTACATTACAACTTTCACATTTAAGAACATGCTGTTGTGTAAACATTTATTATAGAAACACTAAATACACATTTTAGCTAGCGTTAACAAAATTATGCTGTTAATTTAGAGTTAACAAAAATCACAGGTAATATAATTTCTCTGATATATAATCCATCCCTTTATATTCAGGGCCACCATCAGGCTGGAGCCTCTGTCAGGACATCACTGGGACGTGCAGGCGGGATGCCAGGCTGCTGCATGTGTAATATTCTGTATATTTTGTGGTGGGGGTGCATGCAGTGTTATTGTTGGTGGTTTTGGGGCTGTGAAGTGCAGCGTTTCGCCCCTATTCCTCCCTTCTGCCCTACAGTCAAAGATGTGAGTCTGAGGAAGACAAAAAAGAAACAGGATTTTCCACACGACAAACAGGATTAGCGGCGAATGCTACGGCATATTAGATGTGGATGATGTCAGCGCGCAGCCCGGACGACAGCGCTTACAGTCTCACACAATGCTTAAGTTCCCCACAGGTCACGCTCCTCCGCCTTAAACATGGCAGGGGATGGGGGCGGGGCAGAGGGGGGACCTGGGGGGAGGGAGGGGTCTCCACATACTGGCCATGGGTGCTGACGCTGCTCGGAAGGCGACGCCAGGAGCGACCTCATTTACTCTGGCCTCATTTACTCTGGCCTCATTTACTCTGGCCTCATTTACTCTGGCCTCATTTACTCTGGCCTCATTTACTCTTAAGTCAACGTCCCACATCTCCAAACCGAACTCCATGGTTCCCTGACTGCCACCACGTCTGTCTCTTGGCATAATTGAACACGGCCCCTAAGACGGGATTACGCCACCCACCCCCACCCACCCCCACCCACCTGCACTCGGACCGGGCTGCGGCAGTGCTGGCAGTGAAGACGGACGGCTCTCGCCGCGGGCTTTTACGAGCCCACACGGGATCCGGGGGCAGGACGTCCCCCACCCTGCCACCTCTCTGCTTCTCTTAACGAAATGGGGAGATTCCTATCAGCAGGCTGGGGGGAGGGGTGGGCAGCAAGAGGGATAACTTTTCCATCCTCTCTCAGCCCCACCTGTCCCTCTGTCTCCGCCGCTTTCCGTAATGCTTAATCATTTGCCCCTTTGTTTTGTTTTATCCTGGGCAGAATTCAGAAGGTGCAATTTGGAAAACTATCTCTTGGGGCAGCAGCTACCGTGAAATGGCACCTGAGTTTTCCAGGGGTGGGATGTGGGACATTCTTCCCAACGGCTGTGCGCAGAATGTGATATCTTACACTATTCCGTGGAGGTGCATCAGAATTTTCTATCGATATTATTGATTAATGATTGCCGGGCACACTTTGCACTTTGCACTGTAACCGTGTGGCTGTGTGGCTTGCAGAGGGGTGGCTGATGGATGGCTGCAGTGATCAGTGGGAGAGGCTCTGTTTCGCGGGCAGTGTGAGCCTCGCTGTGGTCACATCCCCGTGACTGTGACAGAGCCTCGCTCTGAAGGGACACGAAGCAGTAATTGTAACACTTCATCATAGGTGCCTCTGACTGGACGCAATATGACTTGACGTGTCCCCGCTCGCCTGTGCAGATGAGCTTGGACTGGTGTTATTGAGGGAAGCAGTCTTATCTTTCTCCGTCTCCCCCCAGTATCACAGACACCCCCGCCCCCCCCCCCCCCCCCCCCCCCCCCCCCGGAATACAGTACTGGCAAGGCGAGAGGAGAAGATGTGACCATAACTCACGCGGCACATCTCAAATCTTGTCTCAGTGTCTTGCTTATCTTACCCTCTTTACCGAGATGCTCTTGCCCCTCACCACTAGGGGGCACTTGTGCGTTTGGCCGCCACATGTGTGTGTGTGTCATGTGTGATCTGTTTGCCTACATTTGCGTGTCCCGAGCCTATCTGTGAGATAGGATGGAGGACCACAGATTCTATCGGAGGTCATTTTGCTACAAGCGGGGATCGTATTTTCGCCTCCCTCTTCCCTCTGACGCTGCCCCCCCCCACAGGCTTCACAGCTCTGATTCTTGCTCTCATTTTAGCTTATCAATCAAATATATTAACAGCCAACATGGCATCCATCAGAGCTGGACTTCCAGCCACAAGGACAGATAAGCCCAGCCTCATTAAGGAGCGCTTCGCTATCAAGGCGTCCGGGGTCAGAAGGGTGTGCTCAGTTCCATTATCCCTTCATTTATACAATCGGTCCTTTTCCGTTTGTCCAAAGAATACACCCCCGACCCACTGCAAAAAAGATCCAAGTAAACGTACGCGCATGACTAAACGTCACACTACTGCGGACAATTCGGCCGGATGACCGGAGCGGGCGAAACGGAAAATTTCGGAAGCTGAGAGTGGGTGCGGGAAGACGGTGGGGAAGAGAATCGGCGATGGCCGACGCGTTACTGGAAAAGTCCGGCAAAGAGAGGGAAGGAAGGACAGCAGCATGACAGGCAGGCCGAAAGAGGCTGGAATAAAGTCTGCGGAGATAGATGGGGGAGAAAAAGAGAAATTGGAGAAAGAGACAGAGTAAAGAGAGAAAGACTGTTTTTTTCCTCTTTCATGTTCTGTAAGAGTAACTCGGGAAGATAAGGCTAAAAGGACTGTCAGTCTGCGGGAACAATCTCTGCAGTGTCCCCCCTTTTGATACTGCAGCTCCCCCCACTCTCTGTCACTGTCTCGCTATGGCTAATGGCATAACTCAGATTTCCAGCCATCTCGGGCCCAACACAGCCAGCGTCTATGGGGACGATTTATTGACATCGCCGGAGATGTACACCTGCCCTACAGCCGCTCATTGTCGGACCGCATGCACTCAGAGCAGGGGCCCTCCACAGCGTCTTTCCAACGCTGTACTAATACTTTGCAATTTCTTCTCACTCACTGTCGGTACTGTACACAACATTATATATCAGAACTGTACACCTGATATATATCCTGTACACCAGGGGTTTCCAAAATTCTGTCTAGCGAGAGCTATTCCTACAACCGGGGTTTAATAATTATAAAAGCTGCCCACCGAGAGGTGGAGACAGTGAAACTGCGTGTAACACGGACTTCCCATTGGCTCTCTTTGAGATATTTGTAGCTCACGGTTAACATGATGTGACCACTGCCTTACATGGACCCTACCTGTACTGTACATTTGTCACAATTACTTTTTATACATATAAAATTGTTGCTATATGCTTTTATGGAGCACATAAGATATTGTTGCCATATGCTGCAATGTACCTACATTTTCTCACCTTATTTCTTGGTTTATGTTTTTTTCCATTAGCTATAGATTCCTTTCCTAAATTTATGCAATTTTGAAGTTTCATCATATGATATATAAATATATATCAGCAGTTTCTGAGAATGAGCAGAACTTCTCTTTGGCGGAGACCTTGCTTACGTGTCCATGTGAAAACTCATCCAACCGGAACTCAAAACCATCCCTTAATGGGCCGATGTGGGGCTGAGCGCATCGGGACGCGGTAACGCGTGATATACAGCCTAGCGATTCTCTGCTCACTGAATGGAGCCTGGACTGACACCTGCGGCCTGCTGAAGAGGAATAGTCTTCGATGACGCCAGACGACAGGTGTGTCACTTTATGGAAAGAATTCATAGAATTCATTTACAGTTCATCTAGAAAATGCCCTTATCAGGAACGACTTATTGTTATCTTAATTTTTATTGTTCCCTGATTTAAATTTTAATTCACATACCCAGCCGTATGTCTCTGGGAACATTTCCCAAGCGTACCAAGGCAAGCTCCTTTGAATCCTATATCAGCTCCTGCCCACGTACCCGCACCACACGAATCGATCCGTACACCTGCTGTACTGCTACTGTCCCTGCAGAGCGACCCGGAGCTGGTTGCCTTTGAGTCTTATCCATTAGTGAAACTGGATAGGGAAGTGCAAGAGGAGGGACAAGCGCCCACCTGCAACTCACACACACACTCACAGGTTTGTAATTATATTTTTGTGGGGACTCTCCATTCATTTCTATGGGGAAAACAACATGACGACCTCAACCCTTACGCAACCTTAGCCTTAACCATAAGTAACTAAACTAAATACTGTAGAAGACTTTCTAGCTTTTTTTTAATTGCATTCACTGATCTTTGTGGGGACCTGAAAAATGGTCCCCACAATGTCAAAATAACAGGTTTTTATTACATTGTGGGGAACATTTGGTCCCTACAATGTAATATAAACCCAATCCATATATATGTGTACATACTAAGATATGCACACACAAACACACCACATCTGCACACACAGACACCCACCCACAATCCATTGCAGCTACTGGCAGAGAAACACGGACAGAGACCTTGGTCGCGAGCATTTCTGATTGACAGGTTCACCAAAACAGAACCATCTGTTGCTTTGGACCTGGGATTACCCATTCATCAATATCTAGGAGCTAGTTACACAGAAGACTGCAGCAGCACCAATGTTAGAGAGTCACATATGAGGAGTAACAGGGAATTCATATACTGCCATGTGATTGAGGTTCACCTTTCGAGTATCAGGACAGCCAGCGATACTGATCGACACCGATAGACAAGTCACCATGACGACAAGTAATTCACATAGCATACTGTCATATGTTACACACACGTATATTGAACAGCACACATATATACACGCGTATTTATGTATCAGTTTGCCAGTTATTGTCTTTTCCCAGAAAAACTGCAAATACCCACGGCTGACCTTCCTATGGAAATTAATCTCGTACATCCATCAGTGGCCAGTTTCGGGCCTCAGCTGTCCTGCGGCTGGCTCTGAAAGTCGCCTGGGGGCCTCTGGTTCGGAGCCCCCTGAGCCAATAGGGATGTGAGATCCGGCACTGGCTAGACCAGCTCGATGGAGGCCACGGCTGATTCACCCTATGAACCTTCACCTGCCAGGCACTGAGCAATTGAAGACCATAAGCAGGTGGGACAGCTCTCTGCCATACTGCCCCACTGGCAGGGAGACTGCTACAGACGCACCCCCCCCCCCCCCGACACCCTCAGATACACGCTCTCTCTCCTCCTGCAAATAAAAGATTTAGGGTATAAGCTGTATTGACATGGTGCAACAACACAGACACCCACTAACACAGTCTCCCTATAAAATCCCACATAATAAATGAATTCCTCTTTTTAATGTTGCCTTTGTGCTTTCTTTGTTCTTTTTTGCAAACGCTTAATTAACATGAAGACGAGGAGGCTGTCAAAAGCTTGGGTCAACGTTTAAAAAGAGGAAATTTAATTCAATCAAAACGCAAGCCAACTCTTTTAATCTGCTTAACACCCCCCACCCCCCCCCCCCACCCCACCGCCGTCCTAAATAAAATTAATTTATTTTCAAAATATATTTTTTTCTCCAGTTGCCGGTTTCTGAGTGCTGTATTAGTGGGGGACAATTGCACACAGAATGAGTGAAACAGCGAATGGGCCTTTGTGCTGCTCCGCGAAAGCTGCCTCGCTACCTCCCCTGTCTCTTCGGAGATCTTCAAATTAATTACGACTCATTTTATTACATGAAACCACACGGAAGGGAAATAAACACCATTATTGATTTATTGGCCAAGAGAAGTGAATGGAGAGAGCCTTCAAAGCAGCGGGGCCTGACGCCAGGCCAGTATATGCATATGTGACCCCCCCCCCACCCGCTGACAGTCCTGGGGTCGGGATCCCTTACCTACGGGTCACGAAAAGCACTTGACACTTAAACACTGGCAGACGGATAAACGAGGTTACATGCGACAGTCAGGAGCGCATTAAGTAGCAAGGCATGTCACTCCCCCCCCCCCCCCCCCCCCCCCAGTGACCTACAGTGGGGCTAGAATGACTGTCTGGTGCCAGCTGGCTGGACCCAAGGGCTTGTTCGGGAGGGGGGATGAAGCTGGGGTCAGTAGTAGGTCGCAAGGGGTGGGACAGGGGATGTCTCTCCAGAAATAAGAGTTTGGGTGGCGGGGTGTGGGGGGTTTGCACCTCAAAGGCTCAGTAAAACCTGGCAGCTCGGGCCCACTTTTGATCGTGTGCCCTGAAGGACTGAGGAGAAGATGAAAACAGAGAAAACAAAGAGAGAAGGTCAGGACAGAGATAGCGACTGGAGATAGGCGGGGTCCCGCCGAAGCCAGAGGGACCCCCGCAGTCGCGGCACAGAGCGGCAGTGTTTGGGCCCCAGCAGGTAAACAGAGACGTCAGAGCCGCACGGCAGACTGAGGCTAATTTGATGTGCAAAAACCGCCTTTGCCGCTGTGGCATGTTTCGGTTTGTGGGGGTGAGCTGGGGGTCATTAGGGGCCATCGTGGCGGGGGCCTTCAGCCCATGTGGGAATGTGGTGGAAAGCGGGAGGGGGTGGTCATTCGGCCTTACTGCTTCTCCAAAGGGAAAGCCACAGCAGACGGTTTGGATGGAGGCACGATGCCTTGGTGTCATCCATGGCTACATTTGGCTCCTCGATCTGCACTAAGGCTAACAACGCATCTGCAGGCCAATCCCTCCAAGAGCACAGGTGGCGGTGATCAGTGCCGCTTCCCGCTCTCAGACACATGCCCACACACAGCACTGAAGGCCTTTTCACAGCCAAGCACCAGCACTGATGTCATTCCTCAAGCCTTCTGCGTTCCATGTCTGGCTCACTTAATGAAGCCCTGCTACGTCCTTTGAGCGTACGACTTTAAAAGAGCCGCTCTGTCAACAGCGACGCCGCTGGTCTCCATGACGATGAGGCGGCAGTCCTAGATGCCGGGAAGGACGATGCCTGCCACGGCTGAGACTGAAAGACCCCACGGAGAGACCCCACGGAGAGACCGGACTCTAGGGGATGAGTGCAGAGGAAGTCGGTGGCCGTTTGGGTTTTGGTACCATTTCCCTCATCCTGATGCAGACACAGAGAGACAGAATGTAAAATAAACATGACCCGGACTTCCCCCTGCACCAGGAATACGCCTCAGCAGCATTCTCCGAATGCCTGTCCGGATTAGGAGCCCACCAGCCTCACCACATCCTGATACAGGCTGGTGACCCAGACGGAGACGGAGAGGGAGAGTTGATATGGTGAGCGAGGACGAGCTGGGGAACGAGAGACAGGCGGACAGCATGGCGGAAGGTCGGAAGAACAGACAGACAGTGGAGCGGCACTCGATACACCCAACACATCAGCATCCACCATTTTTAACAGGGCAGATGACTGCGCAAAGACACCACACCCTAACTATTCTTTGTGATTTACGGCAGCTATGCTCTAACATTAAACATCTTTCCCAAATGAGCCCTCAGTCATTCCGGTCTTTCCTAAATAAGTTTAAACGGGTTTGACCAATCATCCATGCATCCATTTTTCAAACCGCTTGTCCTACTGGGTTGGGGGGGTCCGGAGCCTATCCCGGAAGCAATGGGCACGAGGCAGGGAACAACCCAGGATGGGGGGCCAGCCCATCGCAGGGCACACTCACACACCATTCACTCACACATGCACACCTACGGGCAATTTAGCAACTCCAATTAGCCTCAGCATGTTTTTGGACTGTGGGGGGAAACCGCAGTACCTGGAGGAAACCCCACGACGACATGGGGAGAACATGCAAACTCCACACACATATGTGACCCAGGCGGAGACTCGAACCCGGGTCCCAGACGTGTGAGGCAACAGTGCTAACCACTGCACCACCATGCCGCCCCATTTGACCAATCAGAACACCGTATAATCTGTCATATGATAAATCAGCTGCGAGTTCGAGAATGCAGGCAAAACTTCATCACAGTAAGCTATTTGCCCACCCGCTCCAAACGGCAAGCCCATCTCCAGCCCCCCAAGAAGAGACACTGCATTCAGCTGCTTTACAAAGAAACAACAGCAGGTTTTCTTTCCTTAAAGCAAGACCTTCCAACCTGTCAGGCACACGGGCACCCAAATGTTTGGTTTGCGCGCCCCCCACATGGCGATGAGCAGCTGAGTAGAGGCCATTGTTGTGCCCACCCTCAGGCTGGCCCATCAGCCGGCATTCCAGTTTGCCCTGACATCTGTCTGCATGTCTGCTTCGTCTCTTTCATTCTCTATTTTTTTGTTTGTTTTTGTTTGTTAGCCTTATCGCTCTGTCTGGAACTTTCCTTCGCCCTCGTGGCCCAGATAAACAACAGAGGGAACCGCTGAGTCTCCCTCCTCCCGGCTCCATGCCTGCCCCCCCCGTCGCCCCCTCCCCCCGCTCACCTCTTACCCCTATATGCCTTCACGCGCACACAAGCATACGCAGACAGACACACACACTTATGAAAAAAGGGGCCATTTCAGACAATCGATAGCTGGGAAGTTTGGATCCCAGGAAGTTTGGAGGGAGCGATTCCAAAGCGGCGTCTGATGGCACAGAGGCGCGGCTCAGCCTCCGGCCTCGAGGTCAGCGTGATGGTTTACGTTACCTCATGCCCGTCGTGCCAGAAGCCGCCTCAGGTGTCACCTGCAATAAAAGCAGCACTTACTCTCCTATGCCGTTTTCCCTACACTTGAACTTTGACCCCAGACTGCATACAACACAATTCTAAATGCAGACTGTCAGAAAAAGACTGTAAAAAAAATACTTCGTATCATCACACACTGTAATCTACTTTCTCTTTCATTCCACAGAGTTCTTTTGGAGATGACTCTATGGGTTCCCTGAATAGTTCTAATAAAAGTATGACTTTAATTGTGACCCTGAGCATTTTTCAAGGTTGCGGCAAAATGAAAACACTAGCATCTTCTGCGGACACCACAGTCATTTCCATGGAATTTGCATTCTTTTACAAGTTAATTCATTGCATCACTCTCTAAATGCGTCCCCAGATAATGAGCCATGTTGGGGGGATGGCTCATGGATGTGTCAAATCCCACCCCCCTATATAAATTAACATATTATTTTATTACTGGAGCAATGTTTTGCTTGCGGGGCCTGATTTTCACTTGGACTGATTCCACAAACAAACACAGATTTCTTAATGACACTCCTCATGAAGAGTCATGTGATTCGTGGTGACATTTTCACAAAGGACAATGATATAAAGGGGGCAGTTGTTAGCTTAGTACATACCGCTTGCTGACTGTGCTCACAAATCATATGACGTTTATGGGAATGACATGGAAGCAAAGCTAAACGATCTTGTTATCGAGGCCACCTCTGGATGCCTACCATTATGGATTCAACGCCTTGGGTTATAGGACGTTTGAGTTATAGGAAGAAAGGAAGAAAGTCCACACTGAGGAGCAGGGCTGCATTTATACCCGCAACCGTGGCAACAACACTGCTCACTGTATAGCTGACGACAAACACCCCTAGCAGAAGTACTCTGATCAAACCAGCTCTCATTCAACACGTCCTGATTTTGTTAAAGGGAATTTATGTTAAAATACAAAACAAGTTTTGTTGGTGTCTTGAAGATGCTGATGTATGTTTGCATTGACACGGCAGGAATATATGCATTTCTTTTATTTCTGAAAAAGAAAGAAAACAAAATGAAAAGCAAGAGACAGCAGCAATAGAAAAAGCGTAAGAAGGAAAAAAAAGCGATAGGTAGAAAAGATGGAAGATAGGCGATAGCGGGCACTGCAGAATGGAGAAGGGGAAAAAGAAAGAGGCATAAAGGACATCGGAGTGAATCTGGTGGTGCTCAGGTGTGTCCAAACAACGGCGGTGTGAGACAGGCGGGCGAGCCGGCTGGCGTCAGGGGGCCACACGCGTGTCCTGCTGCATGCCTCTCCACGCCTCCTGCACGGGCCCGCTCCCGCACGCACACACAAAGGCCGCTCAGTGTCTGGGGCACGCACCACCGGCACCAAAAATGTGAAAAATTCAAACAAAGATAAAGAGATGACAAAGGAGGAAGGGGGGGGGGGCAAGAGGTGATCGAGACTGGAACGAGACACGAGGGGTAACAAAGGAATCTCCAAATTGACAAGCCTTAAACTGAAATGACCCTAAATGCCACGGGATGCCCGACACAGGGACGCGCGGGAGCGGGCAGGGGCGTCCGACACGGGTCCGGCACAGGGACGGGCAGGAGCGGGCAGGCAGGGGCGTCCGACACGGGTCCGGCACAGGGACGCGCGGGAGCAGGCAGGGGCGTCTGACACGGGTCCGGCACAGGGACGCGCGGGAGCGGGCAGGGGCGTCCGACACGGGTCCGGCACAGGGACGCGCGGGAGCAGGCAGGGGCGTCCGACACGGGTCCGGCACAGGGACGGGCAGGAGCGGGCAGGCAGGGGCGTCCGACACGGGTCCGGCACAGGGACGCGCGGGAGCGGGCAGGGGCGTCCGACACGGGTCCGGCACAGGGACGCGCGGGAGCAGGCAGGGGCGTCCGACACGGGTCCGGCACAGGGACGCGCGGGAGCAGGCAGGGGCGTCCGACACGGGTCCGGCACAGGGACGCGCGGGAGCGGGCAGGCAGGGGCGTCTGACACGGGTCCGGCACAGGGACGCGCGGGAGCAGGCAGGGGCGTCCGACACGGGTCCGGCACAGGGACGCGCGGGAGCAGGCAGGCAGGGGCGTCCGGCACAGGGACACGCGGAAGCGGGCAGGCAGGGGCGTCCGACACGGGTCCGGCACAGGGACGCGCGGGAGCAGGCAGGCAGGGGCGTCCGACACGGGTCCGGCACAGGGACGCGCGGGAGCAGGCAGGCAGGGGCGTCCGACACGGGTCCGGCACAGGGACGCGCGGGAGCGGGCAGGCAGGGGCGTCTGACACGGGTCCGGCACAGGGACGCGCGGGAGCAGGCAGGCAGGGGCGTCCGGCACAGGGACACGCGGAAGCGGGCAGGCAGGGGCGTCCGACACGGGTCCGGCACAGGGACGCGCGGGAGCAGGCAGGCAGGGGCGTCCGACACGGGTCCGGCACAGGGACGCGCGGGAGCAGGCAGGCAGGGGCGTCCGACACGGGTCCGGCACAGGGACGCGCGGGAGCGGGCAGGCAGGGGCGTCCGACACAGGTCCGGCACAGGGACGCGCGGGAGCGGACAGGCAGGGGCGTCCGACACGGGTCCGGCTCAGGGACGCGCGGGAGCGGGCAGGCAGGGGCGTCCGACACGGGTCCGGCACAGGGACGCGCGGGAGCGGACAGGCAGGGGCGTCCGACACGGGTCCGGCACAGGGACGCGCGGGAGCGGGCAGGCAGGGGCGTCCGACACGGGTCCGGCACAGGGACGCGCGGGAGCGGACAGGCAGGGGCGTCCGACACGGGTCCGGCACAGGGACGCGCGGGAGCGGGCAGGCAGGGGCGTCCGACACGGGTCCGGCACAGGGACGCGCGGGAGCGGTCAGGCAGGGGCGTCTGACACGGGTCCGTCACCATCACACTTTTCTGCCCAAACTTGGCTTGCGTAGAAAAGGTGGCCACAGATCAAGTTGCAGAACCGCCACTTTGACTGACTGAAGTGGCTCTGCTTGCCTCTGGGCCTGCAAAGGCTGTGGACGCCCTCACAGCCGCCTGCACGCAGCCATTTCTCTGCTGGGCGAGAGGTTACAGTGTGATCAAAATGAAAAATGGGACCAGGCAAAAGCAATTTATTACATTGCATTTTGTAAGTCATTTTGGTCACTAGAACCCATCTGGAGAAAAAGATGAAAACGAAATGTCCTTAAAAGTGCCGCGGCACCTTACAGCCGTCCGAACTTCAGGCATCGCCCCTCGTCCTGCACCGAAGCCCTTTTGCGATAATTCTCACGTGATCGTGCCTCCAGCTCAACCTTGCCCACCCTACAAAGACTCGAACCTGCATCTCATTGCATTTCACCTCACACATTCAGACTGCCCTCTGTATGACAATCATCTTCCAGAGCTCGAAGTCAGTGCCCCTGGATGCTTTGATGGGCAGGTGACCTCCTCACCCAAGCCTGAGTCATTCACTAGAAGCTATCTGCTGAGCTTCAGCTCACTTGTTTACTTCTTAGCTACCTAGGCAACATCAGCATGTTTGGGTCCTAGCTCAAATTTTTGCTGCTCTCCTTAAAACAATCCCTATCTATAAATCATACATCACAACAAAGCTAAGCAGGTGGAGGAGTAGCTAGACTGGCCAAGCCGCTTGGTACTGGAGTAATTAATAAACTCTCCACGCCTGATCAGAACTCGGCGGCTAAGCTACCTCCCACAAAGCCTCATTTCTATGCCAAGACATGTTACAGGACCCAGCTAATTGAATTCCTGTTTGGACTTTATCAGAGCTGGCAGCGTTTTCACAGGACCTTCTGTCGACCGCCTTCTACCTACTATTGGGTCGGCAAAGTTTTTCCAGCGTATATTATTTTCCGCAATGCTTTACTGTAGCGTAACAAAATATGATCCACGTGGTTATAATATTATAAAAAGCATTTTTAAAAATTACCATCTGTTTCAAAAAGTAAAATAAAGTGATTAAATATTCAGTGGTTTATTTTTTTATTTACAGGAATGTTTGTTCTATTCACTCTGGTTCTGGAGCCAGTTTTTCAGCATTAGCACAATTTATAACGCTTAATTATTGCATTGCTATATTTCTGCTGGAATAATTCAGCCAGCTACATGGAAATAAACAAGGAACACACTGTTGACGTTTACCTGCATGAGTAAACGTACCATATAGAGTATTAAGATTTGCCCCATATGTTTACAAGACAAAGAGTACTTGTAATCAGAATAAACACTGCATGGATTTCGATTTAGCATGGGTGCTCCCGCTCTGAAGTTTGTCCCGAAAGTGCCCGGGGCTTTCAAGTTGGCCGTCCCCCCACCGCATCCGAAGCGGCCGCACATGTGTGGACATGCACGCTTACGTGTAAATGCAGCGTGGGAGAGACGGGCGCCCGGACGCGGCAAGTATCTGCAGATCCGCCGGGGATCCGCGGTCGCATGCGCGCGCCTACAGAGCGCGCTCACGTACGCGTAAAGTTACGCTCTCATACTTTGTTACTCGACCAAGTGGAGGTTTATCTGTGGGGATTAGAGGGCTGGTCCTTGGCAACCCGTTACCGAAGTACGGTGATAACAGTTCCATGGACCAGGATGCTTTGGTATTGGTACCAAGCAATGTACGCAGTTATACCCAAGAAGGTACACTGTGACCCTTATCTATACATCTACAGACCACGACTTATAATGTATAGCTTTATAAAGATGCGTAAGGTTTTACTGAATTTCACAGAATTGTGCTTTACGCCGGTGTTCTTTTACTGTATGGAGTAACTCCAGCTATTGAAAAGCAAAGAACTTAATTTCAAGACTTTTGCTGCCACCCGGTGGATCAGAAGTGCAACTTTACTTGAACAAGCGGGCAGGAATATCTGTCTTCGCCCTGTGATGAACAGTTAGCGCAAGACACTTGAAGAAGCTTGGCGTCCACTTCTCAGTGACATAGTCACACTATCATACCCTGCTGGTTACTGTAGCGGGGAAAACTTCGATGTGGAGACGCCCGAAAACAGACAAACTGACTTTGCTCCTTAACGTCGACTGTCCTGTGTGTCCGTAGTACTGCATCTGGTCTGAATTAGTTCTGCGCCCCCAGCTCTCTCTCTTGCTTTTCCCCCACCTCCTCACCCTGACTCAAAGTTCTAGTCAACTCCTGAACTTCCGACAAGACCAGAGTTGGAGCTCATGCCTTTGGTCCATTAGAAAACATGTCCTCAGCACTCTTAATCGAAATAGGAACTCACTCATAAGCTCATGTGTACACACACAGGTTTGTAATTACATCTTTGAGGGGACTCTCCATTCATTTCTATGGGAAAAACTCTACACACACACGCTTTACTAATCAGTGCTCAGAAACATGCATTTAGAAGCAGAGAACAGGGATGTCAAATACTTATTTGACAACAGTACTATTTACCCAGAACTGATGCCAGCTAGTTTCCATTCCCAGCCCCAACAATGGTGTACCCAAGAAAAATATGAAATTCAGTTAAAAACTAGTTCAGCAGTCATGCTAAACCATTCATTTAATGAAAACAGAATGTCACAAACTGCAGGAGTTTTGAGATAAATGTTGTATGCCTTTGGAACTGACTGGAATGTCTTTCAGCTAGGAATACAGTTACAATAAGCAGTTCCTGATTCCACTGTTACTGCCCCCCCCCCAACACATACACACACACTCAAATGAATAGTCTTATTGAAATTAGAGCGAACATTAAATAACAGCGAGCATTCTGTGTTTACCAAAAAAAGACACTTGGGCCAATATCTATACACTGAGAAAGGGAACATACAGAGTACTCATATCACAGTGATACTGAACGAAAGATACACTGCAAGCAACACTTTTAGAGCAGAAATCCAAGTGCTTCCTGGAAATGTCCCCAGTTGGCGGTGTCCACAGTTCAGGTCACAGAGCCAGGTCTGGACCACCTACTTCCATCCCACTGCACAACTCAATCACAGCTCACACTCCCAGGGGAAGCCCGAAGTCTGGGGCTCAAAACCCCCCCGTTTAACTGGATGATGTGTTACAACACACTTACTTTAAGTAAATCACTTTTGTCATTCAAGGGCATGTGTCAACTGAAACCTGCAATTAGGGCTAAGAAATCAGTTATGCTGGGGAGTCTAAGTGACAGGGAGAGAATGAACTGATGACTAAAGGGGCTGTAGGGCTAGAGTGCCAAACCCCAGCAGAATAGTGGGAAAAAGGGGGAAAATGCAGTAGAAAAAGAGAGCAAGCTCCCTTGGATGTCTTTCCGCCCGCTCTCCTTCGCTGGCAATCTCTCCTTCCTGTACACTTCCCATCGGGGACGCCAAAGGAAGTGTATCACAGGCCCTGAGCCCAAAAGCTCCTGCCTCACTTTTCTCGTTTTAATCAACATCATGTGCCACGTAGAGTAACAGGCTGCCATTCACACTTCAGCGGCCGCCTGCACTCAGCCGCTTCTCTGTCCGCTTTTCAGTTTTTCTTCTCTTTCATCGCCCTCCCACCCCCCCCCCCTTGCTCTCAGCCTGCGCCTTCACTGACTATGCTTCTCCCCTTACAGGATATATTGTCTATTCCTGACATTAATAAAAATAATAAGAGTGGATTAAACAGGGGCAGGCGAGCTCTGCAGAGGCAGGAAGGGGAGAGGGGAGAAGGAGGATTGAATTTGCAGGGCTCTGCCGGTGAGGAAGTGCTTCTGCTCCCTCAGGGCTCACTGCGCTCCTCTCTTTCCTGTGTTTGGTCGCCCCACTTTCCTTTCCGTGGTTCATGAAACCCCACCTGCCCCTCCCATCTTTTCAGCAAAGCGGCTGCCTCAGTGACTCCCCGTAAAATAAGTAACTAAATGATTATATATTCCCACATTTACATCTTTATTTTATAAGCATGGGATATATACATAACAGCATTTTTATATCCCATCCATTCATTTTCCAAACCGCTTATCCTACTGGGTCGCGGAGGGTCCGGAGCCTATCCCGGAAGCAATGGGCACGAGGCAGGGAACAACCCAGGATGGGGGACCAGCCATTTTTATATCCCTTGAAAAACAAAGGACCATTAAGTTTTATTTAAACAGAAATTAGTCAAGGATATTTTAATCTCATTTTGAATTCAATATATATATTTTTTATCAGTACGAATAAGGGCCTTTTTGAAGGGCCGAAGAGTAAAAAGCCAATACATTAAGTTGTCGCCATCTGCTGGATGTACAGGGCCTTCTACTAGCTTACAGAAAGGTTTTTTATTTCTGTTTAACAGCCACATTTACTTTGGGGTTAGCATCCTGTCTGTAAATAAAGAACCGCATTAACGCTTCTTAGTTTAGTTTGTAGCTATACAATAGCAAATATACAACCTTTTCCAAAGAGGCCGAATCGGCATGACTAACGCGCCAATGCCTTAAATAAATTGTGTTACGTTTCTACAAGAGTATCAGGTCGGTATCATCCCTTTCAGTATTTGTTCACGTCGTTCTTTCAGTTTGATCTGTGACCCTCCAGCTAGTCGATCAAGTATAAGCTGCTGATTAAATTACCTGCTATGCGCAGAGGTTTAATTCTACGTTAGTTTTCCTAAACAGACTTTATCGTTTTATATCTTTACGGTCCGTTATCTGATGACAAGATCAACTGTTTGTTCAGAGTCGCTAAATAAACATTTTAATATATAACGCACATTTTAGGGGAAACTTCAGTTTCTCTTCCAAATCTGTACCGAACTGAAACAAACGGAAAACTCCACAGTTCAGAGGAAATGGTCGTATTTCCGGTGCAACACAAATAAGATCCTTATGTAAAACATTTCCAAATAGTCAGTAAATAAGACCTTTTTATTTTTATATACGAACATTGGCCCTGCTCACATGCGTTCAAGTGATGGGGTTGTTTTCCAAATGTCATCAAATATCGGTTAAATTATTTATGACCAATATGCTAGGAAACAAATAAAAAGGCAATCGCATTGCTGTTATATCTGAAATAAATAAACTATGCCGTATAATGAATAATATACATTTTAATTGCAATAAAATAATTTGTAACTTGTACACTGAGGCTGCGAGGAAATAAAATAATGTTTCCCTAAAGTCAGTTATGTTAGAAACACTAGCGGAAATTAACCTCAGAATATAATGTGGGATGGATACGGCACTATCCAATCACTTGGCCGCTAGGCGAAGCATTAGCCAATGAATTTCAAAAGAAAAGCGTAAGGCGGGACTTCCTATATTTCCCTAGTAACCACATGGAGACGCGCTAAAGTGTGTTTCAGGCACGTATTTTTTTAACGGCGAAGTGACTTTTTTTGTCAGATAAGGAGAATTTAGATAAACAGTCTTACATTTAAATTATTCTTAAATATCCCTGAACGTCTTAAAGAGCAACCATGAAGATCGAAGAGGTGAAAAGTACCACTAAGACCCAGCGCATCGCATCACATAGCCACATTAAGGGGCTCGGCTTGGACGAGGCCGGCAATGCCAAGCAGTCCGCGTCCGGTCTGGTCGGGCAAGAGACTGCCAGAGAGGTATCCAGCCGAACGGTGTCATGTGCTGGGAAGGGCCAGGGGACTAGAAGGTCATTTGCTGTGCACCTGTACCAGTCATAAGGATATTATACACGCTTCTTCATATTAATTTAAATGTTTTGTGACGGAAGTATATAACGCTGCTTTGTTATTATTATTATTATTATTATTATTGTTGTTGCTATTGGTATTATTATTTGTAGTAGCAGTAGTGGCTGCCGTAGTTGTATTATGCTAATATTTTTATAAAAATACCGGTAAATGGAGTAATTTATAGCAGTGCACTGTTGGAATTTTGAATGATTTCCGATATATATTACATGTGGATCATGGAATTGTGAACAGTCCTTACAATGACACTGGATGTAGCTGCATTGTAATGTTTCATATTGTCACAGATCTTGCTGTTACACCCTTGTAACTAACATACCATGGCTGACAGAATCCCTATTGTCCGTATTCCAGGCCTGTGGCATTATTGTGGACCTGATCCGTTCAAAGAAGATGGCAGGGAGGGCAATTTTACTTGCAGGACCTCCCGGAACAGGAAAGGTGAACATTTTATTACCTTTACCTGGGGTTTTAATAATAATAAATGGCTTTTTGTCACATCTATGGATATGTGACATGGTATGTGTTTGTCCCTGAGCTGTCGGTGATGGTCATGACTGCCTTCTGATACTCCAGACAGCCTTAGCTCTGGCTATGGCACAGGAGCTGGGCAATAAGGTGCCGTTTTGCCCAATGGTCGGCAGCGAGGTCTACTCCTCTGAGATCAAGAAGACCGAGGTGCTGATGGAGAACTTCCGAAGGGCTATTGGTAGGTGACGGGGGTTGAACTCCTCATGATTATGAAAAAATACAGCCGTGGTTAGAATTTTGGGAGCAAGGGGGTGGAGGGATTTAGGGTTCATCAGAAACGGGCGTAGGAGGAGATTTAATAATGCTTCCTCCTTTTGGTCACAGAGAATGCCTGTCATGTTGTTTTTCCACACTCTACCGATCGGTCTAAGAGGGAGTGACTGTGGGGGATGTAATAATCTAAGGGGAGAATAATGGTCAGCTTTTGTGGGTGTTGATGTGACCTGTCATGTGTGTGGAAGTGGAGCTTTTGCAGACAGATCAAGCGTCTGTGCTGCACAGGGCTGTGTGTGTTTCTGAAGGGAGGTCGTCCTTCATTGCAGAGCAGGCAGGGACCGGGATGTAATGCCCATGATAACGGGGTATTTGCCACGTTTTCACCTTTAACATGCAGCGTTGCTAACACTCAATATTTGCTATGCTTCGATTAAGGGGCCATAAGTTCATTCCTGAATACTCAATGACCTTGTCTTATATGTTCCTGTTTGTGTTCATTTATCGTCCTCGTTTTGCTCCCTTCTGCGTGTCAGGGCTGCGCATCAAGGAGACCAAGGAGGTGTACGAGGGCGAGGTGACGGAGCTGACGCCGTGTGAGACCGAGAATCCCATGGGGGGCTATGGAAAGACCATCAGCCATGTCGTCATTGGTCTGAAGACCGCCAAGGGCACCAAGCAGCTAAAGGTTTGATGAAGAGTCCTACTTCACATGATTAGAGATGTGATCCTTGGTGGAGAAGATGTGTGGTTCCGGGGGTTAGGAGGCTGCACCTGTGATCAGAAGGTCGCTCGTTCGAATACCAGAGCTAGCAGACTGATTTGAACCACAAGGCTTCAAGTAAGCCCTTCAACCCCAAATCACTCCAGGATCTGTCACTTTGGTCAACAGCATCTGCTAAATAAATAAAGTGCAAGTCAAGGAAACCTTTCCCCTGCGTTTGGTACAGATACATCAGCTTGATGCTATTGTCCCTACAGCTGGATCCCAGCATCTATGAAAGCTTGCAGAAGGAGCGAGTCGAGGTCGGCGATGTCATTTATATCGAAGCGAACAGCGGAGCAGTGAAGGTAGGGGAAAACCTGCACCATGCTGCTCGCAGGCTTGGTGCAGAACATGCGGCATGCGGTGCATCCACACACACACTGCATACCCTTGTCCAAATGTATAAATATTATAGTGTGTTCCCTCTGTCAGACTGAACAGTGTGTTTCTGTATTTGGTCATGTGTGCGGGAAGTCTGCCGAGCTAGCCTGTACAGTAGGGGTATTGTGTGTAGGCCATGCACCACCTGTGCTCCCCAAATTACACCCCACATGGTGTGACGTGCCCAGGTTACACAGCGCTCTCGTTTTCAGCCTCCGTCTCTCTCCGCACACATTCTGGCCTGTGTAGATTCTGCCGCGTTCCTATCTTTCTCTCCCTTTTTGACTTTTTTTTTAATTTCTGAGCCCGCTGTTGTGCTCGGGAATGGCTCCCTCATTCCTACGTTTTTCATTGCCCGACTTCATCCCCCTATCTCCTCATCTGGCCGGCTGGCTCTTTCTTCTTGCCGCGTTCCCCCGTGACGCCCGTTGAAAAGCGTGTCGACAGGCCCTTTAATCAGCGCAGGTGGCCGAGTGCCGCGGAGGAGGCTTGAAGGAGAAGGTGGCCCCTTACATTTGTTGCTGTTGACAACCCTGTTACAACTTCCCTCTGTCCACTTTCATTCTCTCCCCCTCCTCCAGAGTTAGCATGCTGTCAGACACCGAGCCAGCACCCCTCCCATGTCCACAGCTATGGGTCGGCTGCTAGCTAAGAAGCCAATGAGCCTGTCGCTTTGACCAGGCATCCATAACCAGTTAATTTATTAGTGCCAGGTTTACTTCTGGGAAGCCAGATGAGGTGGCTTGCAGTCCACAATGAATCAAGTAACAGTTTGAGTGAAAACCTGTAACATTGTGAAGACTGGAGCTGATTATCTTTGACCTTGTCTGACATTTTCTTGGTAAAATTACAGGTATTAAAGTTGAAATTACAGGTATTTTCTTGTATTACGTATATAGTAGTGCAGGAAATGCTTCTTAAGAATTACTTATAAGATCATTTGATCATTTCCCAAAAGATAAGTATAATACAGATTCTACTTTGAATTTGAGAAAAACCTATCATGCTGGGATTACATTTAACAGTTATAATAGTATAAATAATAAATTATGGTGGTGATATAATGTGGTGGGAGAAGTTCAATAAATGGCTGCTTGTGAGGATTACGGGAGAAATGTCTGAAACGCTTTGGCTGCACTGATTTTGACTTGCTTTAGTTGCCTGTAGTCCGCCCACCACTGTAGTGAATGGGTAGTGAATGGTGGTTGACTCGCGTGCTCTGTCCCTCCTCAGAGGCAAGGCCGCTGTGACACCTTCGCCACAGAGTTTGACCTGGAGGCAGAGGAGTACGTACCACTGCCCAAGGGGGACGTGCACAAGAAGAAGGAGATAATCCAGGATGTCACGCTGCATGACCTGGATGTAGCCAATGCCCGGCCTCAGGTGCAGCTCTCTCTGGCCTCACGGCCTCTCAGCTTCCCACGTCAATGAGACGTTACACTGGTGCAGGTCGCTCACTCTGAGCTGTAGGGTCATGGTAGTTTCAGGGTATGTTCTAAAATGCAGACTCTGATATTTTTACTATACTCACATTCAATACCGTGTAAAAGTCTTAGGCAGTCAAAGAAAATGTTGAAGTCTATTTATTTGGGTAGTCAGCGTATATGTGCTGAGAAACAGCGATGTACAAATTAACAGTAACACAATAAAAGGAATTTCTTCTTTTCTCCAAAAAGTTACTAATATCTTGTTGGAGGGCTAGACGAACACCGCTTCAGTTCCCAGACCTCACCACAGAGGCATCCCAGCCATTCCATGTATTTGTTAAATTTTACCACCAGCTCAAATAATTAATTAACTTCCATCCATTTTCCAAACCGCTTATCCTACTGGGTCGCGGGGGGTCCGGAGCCTATCCCGGAAGCAATGGGCACGAGGCAGGGAACAGCCCAGGACAGGGGGGCCAGCCCATCTAATTAATTAACTTAAGTAATTAAATATTTTGAAGAGATATTGATTAGCCAAACAAGGTGTGCCAATGGTCAAGCCAACAAACACATCAGTGTATTGGATGGTTGCTGTAAGTACTAGGGTGACTTTAGAAGGGCCTTTGAAATGGCCAAGCTGACACACTTTGCAGACATAATAGCATAGTTTTACACCAACATGAAGTACATTAAAGTATAATGTTCTCTGACTGCTGCCTAAGATTCTTGCACAGTATTGCACATCCTCCAGAGCGGCTCTCCCAAGCTTGCGTAATTACTAAAGCGCATGTGTCTCATTGTAGGGAGGTCAAGATATCTTGTCAATGATGGGCCAGCTGATGAAGCCCAAGAAGACTGAGATCACAGGTGGGCCTGGGCCACAACGGCGTCGTCTATCTGCTTGACCTCCTTAGTCAGGAGCGATATGTCACATGGTTTCCTTGGGTCTCCTCCTTCAGACAAGCTGCGCAGTGAGATCAACAAGGTGGTGAACCGCTACATCGACCAGGGTGTGGCGGAGTTGGTGCCCGGCGTGCTTTTCGTGGATGAGGTGCACATGCTGGACATTGAATGCTTCACCTACCTGCACCGAGCCCTGGAGAGCTCCATCTCTCCCATCGTGGTGTTTGCCTCCAATCGCGGAAACTGCCTCATCAGGTGAGCCTCTTCTCTGGTATCACTGAGCTGCTTCTCTTTGTCAGCACCTGGCCTTGAGTGCGGTGTACCCGCTGATTCTCGTTTCTCCTTTCAGGGGCACAGAGGATATCTCCTCCCCCCATGGCATTCCCCTAGACCTGCTGGACAGAGTGATGATCATCCGCACCATGCTATATACTCCTCAAGAGATGAAACAGGTGTCACACCCTACCGCACCCCCCGCATCTCCCAGTCGCCCCATAGGTCACCTGCTTCAGGGTTCATTTGAGGTATCTAGCTGTCTGGTGGCCAGAGTTGTGCACTCAGGGTGACAAAATGCTTCCCTGTGTCTGTAGATCATTAAGATCCGGGCTCAGACAGAGGGCATCAGCATCAGCGAGGAGGCCCTAACTCACCTGGGAGAGATCGGCACCAAAACCACACTGAGGTGAGTTAGGATTCACGGCTCCCATCATCCTCTACTTCTCAGTTCCCTCAGTTTAACTCCTTCCTCACCAGGACACAGTCCCATGCCTCCCATGTCTCCATTTGTATGTATTCTCCGACTTCTGAGAGTATGATTGTCCCCCCGTGTGCACTGCAGGTATGCTGTGCAGCTGCTGACCCCTGCCAGTCTACTAAGCCGTGTCCAGGGCAAGGAGACCGTGGAGAGGGAGCAGGTGGAGGAGATTAACGAGCTCTTCTACGACGCCAAGTCCTCCGCTAAGATCCTGCAGGACCAACATGACAAGTTCATGAAATAACTGGCCTCCTCTTTCCCTACCCTCCTATATTCCTCCCTCCATCATCCTTTCATTTTTCTGCTCCTTACCACCATTAATGGCTACTTCTGGCTCTGCACCCCCCATGCATTTTGCTGGCTAGTAAATTGTATCATATTACTAAATTTTATTTTTGGATGCATTTGATGAAGCTCCTGCAATGTGAATGAACTAGTTTTGACATTTCAAATAAACCAGTGGTGTGTCGTATGTTCTTGCTGTGGGTATCGTAGTCTGTGAAAGCTGTTTTCCTCTTCAGCAGAAGATGTATATGTTCTCAGTCTACACCAGTTTATTCGTCTCCTAGTACTTGTTACCTGTTTGATCTCCATCCAGCCTTTTTACATACCCAGGTATGATGTAGACACCATACAATACACTGTGTGCATAATTGTTAAGCAAGTGAGAATTTTGACCGTATCATCTTTTTCATGCATATATTCCAACTCCGAGCTGTATAGCTTTGAACACTTATTGGAGTTAATCATATCAGGTGATGTGTAATGAGGGTGTGGCCTAAAGAAATCAACACCCATATCAAGGCATGTATAATTATCAGGCAGCTTGTTGTCCTCAGACAAAATGGGCCAAAAAGAGCTGACTGACTCTGAAAAGTCAAAAGTTGTAAACAGTCTCTCAGAGGGATGCAGGACTCTTGAAATTGCTAAGATATGGGGGTGTGATCACAGAATCAAACGTTTTGTTGCAAATACTCAACAGGGTGGCAAGAAATCTGTTGAGACAAAAAGATGCAAATTAACTGCCAAAGACTTGAGAAGAATCAAACATGAAGCTACCAGAAGCCTATTGTCCTCCAGTGCTGCCATATTCCAGCACTGTAACCTGCCTGGTGCACACAGAAGTACAAGGTGTTCAGTGCTCAGAGTCATGGCCAAGGTAAGGGAGGCTGAAACCTGACCACCACTGAACAAGGCACAAAAGTTGAAACATCAAGACTGGGCCAAGAAATATCTGAAGACTGATTGCTCAAAGGTTTTATGGACTGATGAGATGAGAGTGAAACTTGATGGAACAGATGGATGGGCCCGTGGCTGGATCAGTAACGGGCACAGACCTCCACGTCGACTCAGACACCAGCAAAATGGAGGTAGGGTACCGGTATGGGCTGGTATTATTAAAGATGAGCTAGTTGGACCTTTTTGGGTTGAAGATGGATTCAAAATCAACTTCCAAACCTACTGCCAGTTTTTAGAAGACACTTTCTTCAAGCAGTGGTACAGGAAAAAGTCTGCATCCTTCAAGAAGACCATGACTTTTATGCAGGACAATGTTCCATCACATGCATCAAAGTAGACACTGCGTGGCTAGCCAGTAAAGGCCTTAAAGATGACAGAATAATGACATGGCCCCCTTCCTTACCTGACCTAAACCCTATTGAGAACTTGTGGGCCCTTAAACAAGAGGAAGGAAAACAGTACAGCTCTCTGAACAGTGTCTGGGAAGTTGTGGTTGCTGCTGCAGAAAAAAGGTGATCGTCAACTTATTCAGAAACTTCCATGAATGGAAGGTTTATTACTGTAATTGAAAATAAGGGTGGCTATATTGGTCAATGATTTTTTTAAAAATGTCAGACATGTTTATTTGTAAATTTTGAGTTATTTTCACTTTAACAGATGAGAATAAGGTGAGATGGGATATGTTTCATTTAGTTGCGTAATAATTCTGCACATTAATAATTTCCTAATAATTAATAATAATAATAAACTTATGTATTCCCCTAAGAATGTTCACACTCATATTTCCTTTGGGAAACATTCGGGTTTTAGGTTTTTTGACATTTTGGACTAACTGTTAGCACTGTATTTGATCCATATTAAAATGAATCTTCAAAAATACATCTTGCCTAATAATTGTGCACACAGTGTATAGACACCAAATACAAAGTGAATGGCCGCACGATTGTAATTTGATTAAATTTAAGTAATTAAATTTATTAAGGTACAAGGTGTTTGACATCTTGGGCATCATGCAATGCTCATGTAACACAAACACACTGTTGGAATTTAAGGTAATAAAATGGAGAATTTCTACTAACGTGTTGACATCATTTCTGTTTAAAGCTTGTGCAATGAGGATAAAATCAATTGTGGCAAGAATTTAGTATGCAATCTCAGAAATGTTTTATAATCATTAACAAACATGGTAATAACCATGTATGGATCATTATAACAGAATAGGTTTACACATGACCATCATAACAACATTATTATAAATCCGATCCTGGAACAGTAAATGCCGAATAAGACCCATAACAGCCCAAAGATTAGTACATGCTGGCTCATTCATTGCAGCTCCACTCTGCCCTCTAGCGTTCCACCGACTTCAGCACACTGTTACAGCTCTGGATTCTTAACTGTGATTAAAAAACACTGGTTGATCGTTATCAGACTAGTGCTTACTCCACAGTAATTGCCAACAAACATACCGGTTACGCATCACTATATTTAAACATTTATTCACGAAACAAGATTGTGTAAACAGTGGTTCAGTACACTCTATGTTTCAATCTATACATAATGTGAAACAAAAATAAGCAACTGTACACATAGCAGGTTAAAATGGTGTCTGGCGTGAGATTTTCAGTTCGAAACAAGTGTGCAGACACATTTACACGTATGTAACAGTTTCATTACCTTGTAAATAGTCGGTTACGTTTGCAAAACTATCCCAATCTATTTGATGTAGCTAATTTTATGTTTATAATGGAAAAATACAGATTTCTTACACGACCGTGAAAGACTGAAAGCGTGAGTGGCACGCCTGGTGCATGACAGTTGGCAACACTGGGGTTAGCGGTCATAAAACTAATAACAAATGTTTCACTCGTAATGTAAACAGTGAATCAAAAGCCATTTTTGTTTGCTTCGCTCTTTTCTTTTGTATGTGTGCAAGTAGTTCAGGTAAAGAGTGAACATGGCTTTGCGCGAAACCACTCCTTATAGGGAAAGAGGGCGGACTTACACCTTACTTACACCTTACATTAGCAGCCTCAGACCCCGTTAAAGCTCATCGCTGCAGTGCCCTTGGGGATGATACGTAATGGGAACAGGTTCATAAAACTTCGCTGTGAGCAAATGCAAAAAGTAATAATTATAGGTTATACTGAATCGGCTGGATCAAAAAAAAAAAAGAATCAATCAGAAAACAAAGAAGGGAAATGGTTAAATCCACTTGTTTTTCGATTTCCAAGATTGTTGCAACAATGTTCACATCCCTCGATCAAGTCTTCTTGCTATGAGCGGGCGGCTTCTGGAAGGCGGTCTCCGCTCCGGACCGCACGCCACTGAAGACGGAGGGCGCAGCTTTGCCAGCCCGCTCTGGAGATCATTAGCATAGCAGGTGAGGAACCTCTCTGACATGCAACGGTAGCTGATCGGCTTACAGGGGAACAAACACAGCGAGTGACGCTACGACATGTTTGTAAAACTGGTCAGTTAAAAACTGATAGAATAACCAACAGAACTAATAGAAAGTCTAAAAATTAAAATTCAAAATAAGAAAACATGTAAATTAACCACATTGGGCACATACAGGGCCTGTGCGGTCTAACGCCTTAGGGAAGAGTCCCTCCCCCCAGCAAAAAATAAAATCTGGCAGTTCATTTATATTAAAAACACTTCGGCAGCACTGGGTATCCAGCTGCTGACTAGCTATCTGGCGTCTGTTTCACACAAAAATTAATGAAAAATCGAACTAGTGTAAATAACGGTAATATCACATATTTCTACAGATTTTTTTCACTTGCTGTTTTGCGCCCTTAAACAAAGCTGATGTCACTTATAGGGTGGTTCGGCCCTGGGAACATGCAATGTACCATAGGGAAGGACAGCAAAAAAGTTTATTTATTAGATAAGGCGGAAAACTGGAGGTCACAAAATGAACTCACCACACTCATCCATGACTTCAAAAGTCTTGCTCCTCAGTGGACCCTTTGACCCCAGAGTCTCACGGGCTCCAATCAAGTCCTCTTCCCTCATCACTGGCCGATTCTGCTTTTCCAGCTGGTCGTCGGGCTTGGTAGGGTAGAGAGTAGAGACAAATCGTCAATACTGCCCCTCTCTCATTCACTGAACCATCACTATTCTATCATTTCAGTAACCAGGGGGGCTGCAGGGGGCCTAGACACCCTGGCAGATTCAGAATGCCCAGCACTAGCAAAAAGGGGACACATTATAATCAAGTGTTTCTTCAGAAAGTGAAAGGAGCTGCCATTCTGTCTGGGGACTCAGAATTTCCCCCACCAATAATATATTTGTTTCACAAGCCCCTTACGGTCCTATTAATTCCAAATAAATGAAATACACGCAGTGACCCCTAGCGAGTACTAGGAAGGATCCACTTTTACCTGCAGAACAATTTTAAGAGTAGATCAGTTCTACACACTACAAATGTGTTGAGCTCTCATTTTTGCACTTGTGGTCTTCCTGTTTACTTTACCGAGTTGGGCTGTTCTCCCCTGACTTCTGGATGTATTTCGTCCGTCACAAGATTCTTTGTAAACTGTCGACGCGGATTTGGGAACCACCACATCTGGTACCAACAACCACACCATGTTCGAAATCGCTTAGATCAGGCATCTTAGCCATTTCAATCCCTAGTCAGTAAATGAACCTTGAACGTTTCTGAGCCACATAGTTTATTCAGAAGAGCAGGCTGCATTAGAACTGGTGTACCTAATAAAGTGGTTACTGAATGTATATATATGCATCTGTAAACTAAAATGACATTAGTCCTGCCTTGCCCAGAGAACACAAACCCACCTTACCTGAGACATTGTGTGCTCTGCAGCGGATCTCCACAAGTGTCAGAAAAGAAGGCACAAGCTACTCAGCCACTCCTTCTCCTCTGGACCAGTTCCCTGTCCAACCCATTATATACACAGTTACTCCCAGGAGGACCATTGCTCTGTGCCTGGCCCTTAAGCCCCACCTCCTCTCCCACTGCTCCCAGGGAACTTTTAGACATGAGGCTAAATGGCTGGGAGTAGGACCGACTTCTACAAACTCCAGATGAACTAGAAACAAAAAACACACAACAAAAAGCAACAGCAACATGCACCCGCCCCCCGTTAGCAACACACTCTTCCTTCCTTTGAAACTCCCTCCCTCTTTTCTTCTCGACACAGGCAGTAAAGTGGTAGCAGTGCCTGTGAGTCTGTTTAATGTCCCCCCCCCCCCCCCCGTCTGTGTAATCCCACATTCCTTCAGCATTAGATACCATAACAGGAACAGCGAGAGAGCTTTTGAGAAAAACAAGACCCAGTGAACGACTTCGGGGGGGGGGGGGGACAGATTTCAGCTACCATTTCTAGGTCTGCTGTCATTATTTCATCCACTTGGATACAGAAGGGGAGGGGGGCACATGAACTTGACCTAAGGAACAGTGTTCTAGTAACAGAAGCCCTGCGGAGTTATGAGCACATAAACACATGCAAATAGATGTAACGGAACATTTATTTTATAGGTCAAGGCTTCGTCATTCATTAATGCTCTTTTTCCATTAACATGGCCAACAAGAATAAGGCTGACTGAGAACAAACCAGGTTAGATTCATTTGTGTTTCCATTACAGAAAGACGAAAGGGTTAAAATGCAGCTGTAGTATTAATGGTTAATGTCAGGATGTAGCGCCCAAATATACTCATACAAGAAAAACAAAAATGAAATGGGAACACAAACCAGAACCTCGTTTTACAGACTAATAACTGAAAAAAACTTCACAGCATATTGCTAGATGATTCGATGTTATAGAAACTTTATTGTAAATTGGTTTGCAAGTACATGAGTCCAATTTTTTGAAATCATGACAATCCCCACAAAACCCTTTTGGTCCTTTGATCTGACCTGCAGCAGACCTTGCTCTCATTGAGTACAGTCTCCTTAAGGTTAACATGGATAACGTAAGAAACATGGTCCCTTTAATACAGTTTAACCACAACAAAGGAAGAACAGGTATGGATGTGTTAGTCTTTTTAGATATGATATCCTGTTAAAGGGAATGGGGAAAAAAATCTCAAACAGGCCCCAATCCCACTCATCCTGCCTCACTTCACATCAGACTGTGTGTGAACACAGTGGACACACACATACCTGCAGCTGCTCAGCTCAGCACTCACGCAGAGAATATTCCTTTGCACAGAATGCGTCACATTAATACCATCAGCTATGTCCAACCCCAAAAGTGGCACAGCCAATGAGAGCAAGACCTCGGTGCCATTTCTGACACAGCGGATTCTTGCGGGGTGACATCACTTCAGTGACATGCATTAGCCTTGTCTAAGCTTTTCCTCTCTTTGGCCACCTGGATTTATACCCCATTAAGAAGGGCCTGTAAATGACCTCACTCCTTTGTATATGTTTAAACGCCAATTAAGGCAGCAGGATTAAACCCATGCAGCCTGTACAAACGCCCCACAAAAAGGGCAGTGCACACGCACACTCCTGCAAAGCACAAGTAACCCTGACACATGGGCATCCAGCTGTTGGGGGTGGGGGTGCAAAAGGAGACAGTGTCACATTTGGGTCATGATCGCCCTCTGCTGGAGGTAAGAACTGGAACTGGAAGTTTTCTGGGCCAGAGGATGCAAGCCTCGGAATCTCTCACAGTTTGGCAAATATAACAAAACGAGACGACACAAAAGCACCACAAGCTCTTCTCACGGTGATACCGACATTTAACAGCAACAATCAGACGAAGGAAGGTGGGGGGGGAGGGGCTGTCATCCCACGAGCAGCTCCAGGAAAGCAACTGCAGGGCAGCTCTCCAGCCTTGCTGAGCGGACAGTAGTCCACCATGACCTCTGACCCCTAGCTGACACTGACCCTCAGGCAGACTAACCCTGCAAGTCCAAGAAGTAAACAGCCAGCAAATCAATACATGACCTTTGCAGTTTTGGGCGTTAGATGACCTATCTTAAAAAATATATATATATATAAAAAAAAAATCTGGTGCGAGCTTCTCCATCATGGCACCTGGCCATTTCCATTTTAGTGTCTAGGCTCAATTAGAGCCTGTCTGCTGGGAAGTGTAACCCGACCCAGACGAGACTGTTCATATTCATGAGTTACTGACTCTGCTACATTGTTGACACGTGGATCAGTTACTCTAAAAGGATGAGTAAAGCATATACCATTTCCTCAGCACATGATGAAGAATGAAACACACCCAGGATGCAAAAAAAAAAAAAAAAAAAAAAAAACATAACTTAAAGGATCAAATGTCAGAGTGAGCAAATAAATATACATGCATGATGGCTGTGGGGGACTCCCTTTAAATGTGAAAAAGAAGAATGTCAGATTATTATACTCTCTAAGATTAAGGAAAAGTGCAAGGATTTCAGGGAAGCTTTAATCAGCCCCTTTCCCTTTTAACTACAGTCTTGTCACAGTCTAATACACAGGCTCTTTGAAAAGACCCCAGACCCAGGAAAACTCAGGGGGACACGCCAAAAGCAATCACTCAAAACAGTCACAGGAGTTAGTTTACAAATTCTATAAGAACACTCGACATTAAGGCAAATGTAGTGCCCCACTCAAACACCAGCGAGCTTCAGAGTAAAAGCACATTCTGAATGGTCCTTATCGTCTCCGCTTGTTCATTTTCACTGCACTCATGGCATGTTCTGTTTCAGCTCCGTTTTAGCAGCTGGAGAACGAGGAGTGCTGACTTTCAGCAGTCGTCAACACAACCTCCTCGGGACGATCTGTTAGAGGAATAAGTTTGCATTTTAAAAGGCTACGGTTTCCACCAAGTTTGGGAGTCATGGGGAAGTGTGGGAGCAGCCAGCAGGGTGAAGAGCGGCTCAGACAGGAAGCCCTAAACGGTGCTTCTTCTTCTTAACGGGCTTGAGGTTGGTCAGCCGCCGCGTGTCCTCTTCCACATCCGAGTCGTCCATCTCGTCGTCAGCCGAGATCAGGATCTGAGGGCCGGGTCAAGCAGGCATCAGTCACTCTCCATCCTGCATGCTTATGGGAGTTTTATATACACAAAAATTTTCTGAAGAGGGCAGAACAAAAATGATTGGTTCATAGAGATAACCAATCAAATTGTAGAACTGGGCCCAAGCAATCAGATGTCTTGGTCCTGCCTCCTCTAGTTGCTTTGACCCACTTCCTCTACAATCTGATCTTAGCTTTCTGAATCTTTTTTTGTTCTGCCCTCAGAACGTTTCTGTGTAAGTAAAACTTCCATGAGCACCACAGAATATTCCTAAGCTTGGCCTTCTTAAGTAGGATAACTTGGCAGATCACCCTGGTAACTGCAGCCCCAGGGTCATTGCGGAAGCAGGATGCCCTGGAGTCATTTCAGTGAGTGTCCTCCTAGTAACACACACAGCCCGGGGCCTCACCTCCGACTCCGACTCCTCATGGGACAGCGCCCTCCTATAGCGCACCTTGCTGCTGCCGCGGGAGTCATCTCCGCTCCCCCTCTCCTCCAGCTTGGCTTTCGTCCTGCTCTTCTTCATCAGGAAGTTGTCCACCACCCAAAACATGAGGGCCTGAAGGCAAGACACAAAGCCAACTGGTACAGAAGCTTCTGTTTGAACGTAACCAAAGATACACAACTTATGAGGAGAATGAATAAGGGATACAAGTATGCAATGCATAATCCACCTTTCAAAAGCATCTGTGTACAGAATTACAGTCTCCAAGACTATGCTTGGAGTGTAGGATCGGTCGGGCCACTGGGCTTCGAACCTGCAGCCCTAAAAGCATGAGGAGATGGTGCTACCTGCTAAGCAGTACTGTTCCCCTTATTCTTACTATGTTTGTGACTTGACATCCCTGTATCTCCCCTGATTTAAACACATTAAAATGCAGACCACTAAGAAGTGCCCATGACACTGGCACAAGCTCAGGTACTCACGTTGACGAAGAAGGGCACGATGAGCATGACGATGGCCAGCTCCAGCTCCGGGTTACGTATTGGGTTCAGAAGGGTTAGCTGGAATGTGTGCCCCCACACACAGGAAGACCACACGAAAGGACAAAGACCCACATGCAGACTTATTAGACAACGGGATATGTGGAAAAACAGAAAATTACTGCATATCGTTAATGCGGGGGGGTCATACTAATGTGCAAGAACTGAGAGCCAAGCTGACTGATGCCATGGCTCGCCACCCCCCCCACAGCCAGACAGGGGGCACTCTCGGGCGACGGCGGCCTCTCTCACCTGCTTCCACTGAGGCATCAGCAGTACCAGGATGATGAGGACCTTCTCAAACATCATGATGATGATGTAGAGGGCGCACTGGCCCACCCATGCAGAGCACTGAGCTGGTTCACCTGTGGGCGTGAACACAGACGGCGATGGATACTGAGCGAGGCTGACGTGCACGTTTCATACAAATTCATATTTAATATTCACATAGCGTTCTCGGGATTGCTCCCAAACAGAGGAAGAAGCGGAGGAAGCTTTGTTTGTAACATGTTATTTCACATAAAGAAATTTGGCTCTTTTAGTTACCTTAAATATAACACAGTATCAAACTCAGTAGATGCAAGGACACCAACCTATTTAGCAGTGAATGTTGATTTACCACTGCGATGGAAGATTCCTCCCATTTTAGACCACATAGTAATTAAAGCTGATCTCTCTGGAACTGAACCCTAATTATTCATATTAATCAGTATCATAATATAAATCTCTTCAAACGTTAATGACCAATTTGCTGAGGAAATTCTGACTCTGGAGATCTACGATAAGAGTGAAGTGAACCATTTCATGCATTGTAGGACCTGTTACATATTGTCACCCTTTCAGTGATAAAATGGCAGAGCACCAGTCTGTGCTGCAACTAGGTTTCTCCTCCAGATTTCACACAGACAGCATTTTTTAGTTTGACTGCAGAACAGTACCACCAAAAGGTACCCCCTACACACACTGAGAACGCATTGGTGCCACCTAGTGGACAAATATAGTATTGGAGAAACCCACCTGAAATGTTGGGGTATTTAAATTTTTTTTACATTTTTTTAACTCTACGTCTTTACAATCGACCATCATACGATCCCGATATGTTTCAAAAATGTGCTGGGTTTTTGCTTTCCTCCCGAATCATCCCGACACCTTACAGAATAACCAGGGATGCACATAGCTGTGTATGAGCATAACTATATTCTAACCCCTACTTCATTTGCAGTATGAAGGTTAAAATGCACACTAATTTCTTGTCGTATCAGCACAAATGCAGATAAAATACGTACGTATTTGCGCTGTTAGAACAATCGACTGCTGCATGTATCACTTTTAAAGGTGAATGCGTACGTGCACCCCCGTTAAGTGCGCCCCCGAGAATGACCCACCCTCCCTGTTCCCTGGCTCCATGAGCCTTACCGTACTCCCCAAATCGCAGCGAGTCCCACTGCCGCCACTCCACCAGCACGCTGACCGCCCGCACGCCGCCGTAGATCAGCAGCATGCCCAGGGATGCATCCAGCAGGAAGTTGATGAGGTACCTGCAGGACCAAGGCCAGGCAGAGGCTGATTTACAAAAACTGTGAAACCAATCAGGTGAATGAAATAATGGGAAAGGATTTGGACGGGCAGTGAGGTGGATATGAGGGCTGGGAGTGGTGTATATCTTAATATTGCGATGGGCACATATGCAACAGTCACATTATGAACGGATGTGACAATTTTGAAATAAATTTCATAATAATAAAGATTTCATCATTTAAAATATGACTAACATTGTTTAGAGGACAACTTCACTATATATATATATAAACTAAATATAACTCACAAAATAACTGATCCATGTGATAAATGAGTTTGTCTGATACAGGACTACAGTCTTGGGTGTTTCATCCTCGCGTTCTGGATACAGGCTCACTGTGATGCATTCTGGGTAAGTGGTGTTAGTTTTGGAACTGCAGTATAAACTGCAATACAGTGTTAAACACACATAACTGACTGCAAACAGACAGGAACTCAGTTAGTGACTGACTAAATCCTGCTATGTCCTGACAGACATACTATTTATCAAAGGTCTGTGTCACTCAACTATAGCTGGAAACATCTGGGGTAATGAAGAGTGTTTTGGAGCAGCGTAAAAATGAACAGCAGAGACAGGTAGACACTCACAGTGAGCAGGGGTCCTCCTCAGTGAGGTCAGACAGGTACACGTTAGCAAAGTGAATGAACAGCATCCCGATGGCCTGCTTGGAGGTATCCAGGAACCTGGGCAGCGGGAGAAAATGGGGTGACACACTGAAGCGTAAGGAAGTGGCTCTGGATTATTGTTGAAGGTGACAGTGGTGATGCATTTCCTGCTGTGGATGGGTGTCTGCATCTGCAGCAGATAGGCTGATCTGAGAAGGAGCATTGGGTTTCTCTCTCTACATAAAACGAGGAACACAGCACATCTTACTGACCCTTGCTGCACACGTAATAAAAAAAAAAAAACGTTGGTACAGCAGAGGACAGTGATTTCCAGTTGTCACAGACCGCCCCCTGCAGGCCAGAGTGAATGCATGTAGCTAAAAGTGATAGAGGAGCGCCAATGCTTTACCAGATCCTCCACGGTCTTCGCTCATGCTTGGGTTCCCTGAAGCGCTTCACTGTCAAGGAAACAAACATCCGTCAAAAGCAGAGCCTCCTGATGAGCATCCACCATAGCTGCTAGCTCAAGTCTAGACAAGGCACCTTCTTGAATAGACACACTGCTCCATTCCACATACAGCAGGTATACATACACATACACACGAGGTCGCTACACCTGAGAAACCAGAGTCACCATCCCACAGACAGTGAGCAGACCTACCTGTAGTAAATGCAGCATTGTACTTCATAACCCAAATGCAAGAGATGAGTATTTATGGTCATCATAGCCTAGCTGCTTAGTATAAATCACCATAAAGCCCCAAGCTGTAACATCTAGCTGGGGGTTTATTTTGTCTGTGTTCCACTATAGTGACCCCCCGGTCTTTTCTCATTATTGCTGGTGGTGAAACATTCTTTCATTCTGGAAAAAATGAAAGATCGATCTGCTGGACAGATTTAATAATAAATTAAAAATATGCCACAGGCCATATAAAACTGCCTCACAGGCTGGTACTCTGAGACGACTTCTAAGTACAGCTGCCACCCAATTCTGTTTTATATGGGATCATTTTAAACGCTGTGTTTTGTTTTGAGCCAATCCTGGACGCAATCTGTCTATTTTCTGACCATATGATCCTTGGCAAATTGTATTGCCCAGGAGAGGAGGTGGTGTCCCTTATTTCTTCAGGTTGAAAGTCACAACCCTGCTTCAAAGTGGTGAATGACTTGACAGAATCCCTTGTCGTCCATTTTGGAAAACAGCCGATCATCCGATGCAACCGATTGGTTGATACATATATTGTGCACCTCATCGCTCAGTGTTTTATTTCTGTTCAAAGGCAGATGGCTTTGCAGTTCTGTACTTAAGCTAAGGTTTACATAGTAAGTCATAGTACAATGATATTCTTATGGAGTCTCCACTACTAAGCAAATCAGTAGAGAAAGAGCAAAAGAGTACATGCATTGTATCACGTCATCCTAAGGCTAATACGCAAATGACTTGTCAGAGCAGCAGTCCAAGCACCTTCTAGCACACAGCACCCTACAGCTGCACACAGCCCATTCATCCTCTGACGGAAGGTACTAATCTCTGCTGCAGTGAGTGGAAAGGGGAACCACCATGAGTTGCTTTCCCACTGCAGTTCAGGAACCCAGGGCCTCATTTATCAAATTGTGTCCACACAAAACGATGTCTGGAATGTGCATATATAACATTTCATTCAAGATTTATTAAACAAAACTTGACTGTGAAAAATGCATATTTTTGGAAATTCGGGTAGAGGTGTAAACAACATGAGTACTATTGAAGCTGCTATCGTCAATCGAAAGCAGATACATTTTATTAATGCACAAGTCACCTGTGATGTTGGCGTAACACTGACAAATACAGTAACTCCATGGCCTGGGTTAATTCATGATCTGTTTTAAGTCTCACGTACCATATCAGCATCTCCCGACTGCTTCAGTACAACACAGTATGACAGGGTATCCCCTATTTCAGATGCCTCATGTATGTAGAAGTTTAAGGGCAAAGACCTACCTCTCCTAAATCCATGTTGGCTATCCCTCAGAATGTTATTTGAATCCAGGTAATCTACCATTTTCACTTGGATTATAGCTTCCATTACCTTTCCAGTTATGCGAGTTAAACTGATTGGCCTATAGTTTGCTGGATTACTTCTATCCCCTTTTTTGAATATGGGCGTTATATTAGCATGCTTCCAATCAGAAGGTACCACACCAGTAGATAAGGATTTCTGAAATAATAAAGTTAAAGGTTGGCTAATAATATCCCTCATCTCTTTTAAAACTAAAAGGTAAGATGCCATCAGGGCCCTGCGATTTATTGATTTTGAGCTTAGCTAGGCTTTGCACCACATCAGCCTCAGTTATACATATATTGGTCATAGACGATGCTGTATTTGTACTAAATAATGGCAAGTTACTTGTATTCTCTACTGTGAACACCCGTGTAAAATAATCATTAAATTCATTTACTATATCAATTTCATTTTCAATTATAAGACCCTTACTATCCTGCAGATTAGGGATTTCAGCTTTTAGAGCTCTTCTGGAGTTAAAATATTGGAAGAAACTTTTGATGTCATCCTTAGCCTCCCATGCAATCATCCTTTCTATATTCCTCTTAACGTGCTTAGGTCCCCAAATATAAGCCAATAACACATCTTGCCTCTACCTCACAATGTTCAAAATTCCCTTTTTTCTTTTTAAATTTACTGTCGCTATAGTCAGACTTTGCAACCAGAAAGGTTTGATTTGTCTTAATACATTATCTGAGCAGACAGCTCATTTGCATTGACCATTTATGGTTATTTGAGGGTGACTGCAGGGCAGGATCTCAGGGATACGTTTGTATACACATTTACATCTATAATGGGGAACTTGCTGACACAGGTCCATACGCCAAGTTTGATAAATCCGATTTTTTAGTGACTACGCAGTTTTCTGTTTTCATTCGTACAAATGTTGATGAAATTTATGCTAAATGTGATAAATGAGGCCCCTAGTTCCAAGGTCCTGGGCTGTATGGACCGGGAACTTCTGTAGCTCCTGGCCACTACAGCATGTTTTTTTCCCCACCACACAACAGGAACTGTGATCTTTATGCTAAATAAGCATAGGAGATGCAAAACATTAATAGGTTAAACTTATCACAGAATTTCATATGCAAGTAAACTACACTGCCACCCTAAAAAAAAAAAAAAAAAACAACACAGGATGACACAGGAAGTGGGGGGATCGACTGCACGGTTTGAAAATACAAGACAAATCGCATCTTGTATTGGTTCAAAACCAGATACAGCATTAATTCGGTAAAATATGGGATGATCTCGTGAAATATGGGTAACGGGTAAGTAATGGTCTGCAAGATGGTTTTATACAGCGCATGACGTTTATTATTAATTATTAAGTCTGACCAGCAGAGTGATCCTTAGTTTTATCCACAGAATTAAATAGTAACCAGGGGTATATTCATGGCGAGCAAATGGACAGCAATATAGATTGAACAAATTAAAAGGTTAAAACATAAATGATTAGAAATTCTTTCAGATAGTCAAAATCTAAAGATGTTTAAGATTAATAAAATAAATAAAAAAAAGAGTTAAAAGAAGGACAGTACAATAAAATGTGCTTAATAGGCAAAGGAGCAAGTAAAACACGTGGGTCAGCCCGGCATACTCAATATGACACCTTGTATAAATGACCCGGTTCCAATGGTTTTCAAAACTGACTGCTGTACTATTTGTCATTTTTCACAGAATGCCAAATGATGCAATCTTTTCCTGCTAATCTAAGATTGCAAGATTCACTGTCGGCATCCTCCTCCCCACCCCTGCTTGGTATTGCTGACAAAATTTCAAAATTGGTACACAATAATAAAAAAACAACAGCAATGCCACAGTGCTTGTGTGTGACTTCCAAGTGCCAGTGCTTGTGGTCAACCAATCAGCAAAGTTTATTGCTATGGGGTGCAGCCCAGTACTTTTAAATGAGAAGTACGTACCCCTAGAGTAGGGGCTGGAGAAAGGTTCAGGAATTACCTCTTAGGAATTACGATTGGCTGAGATCCTGCAGTGGAAACATGTTACAAAAGAGTTCCGATAGGATTCCTGATATAAGTCCCAGCTGTGGAACAGAGCTTACACAGTTAGTGTAAGTCAACAGTGATCCAACACCAAATTAAGAGCTCCTAACTCTGCCAGGAACCATAAAAACAAAGCAGGAAGACACTACCTGTCTCAGTGCAGTGCTAGCCTCCAGTACACAGGCTGTCATAGAATGCTGGAGAACAATTTACTCCTCTCTATGCTCTTATGCGGCACCCCTAACGCACTTCACCCTATTCAATGATTTATGACTTCCTCGCCTTTTAGTAGGCAGGTACAATGGCTCAAAATCTGCTTTAAAAAGTGCTTCAAGCCCCTGGCTGCATGGTCAAAGCTGGCGAGAATCTTTCCACTCAGACACACACACGTTTGGATTCATACGTTTGGGGGGGGGGTAATCTCCATTCATTTCTATGGGGAAAAATCCCATCAATGACAACTTTAACCCCTACCCAGCCCTAAGTCCATCCTAAAACTGTGAATATGTGAATGACATTGTTTGTGTAGTGATTAAAGCACTAGAAAAATACATTTGAAAAATTCAACAGCAAGAATGCCATTCACTCCCATTATATTTTAGAGAAGTCTGACATTTCTACAGCTAATATTTTCAAAACTAGGCAACTCCCAGCAGAACAACGTAGATGAATATATAGCACTAAAGCCCCTCTAAAACATATCTTATTTTTGGGGTGAACTGCCTCTTTCACCATAAATAACCAAATACCAAACTTTTGGCATTTTTACTATTTTGATTAGAGCCATAGATTTTTATTAAATTGAGTTTGCTAGTGGGGTCTGACAAAATGGTCTGCACAATGTCAAAATAACAGGTTTCAGTCATATTTTAGAGACATTTGGTACTCACCATGTAATATAAA
This sequence comes from Brienomyrus brachyistius, assembly GCF_023856365.1. Classification (NCBI taxonomy): domain Eukaryota; kingdom Metazoa; phylum Chordata; class Actinopteri; order Osteoglossiformes; family Mormyridae; genus Brienomyrus; species Brienomyrus brachyistius. The sequence continues at coordinate 27,096,352 of NC_064538.1, read as the reverse complement.
CATTACCCCTCACCCCGCAGGTCCTGGACTGAGTAGAGACGGATGAAAGAGAAGAGGTCTCCATTGTGGTCAGGTGTCAGAGCCAAGTGGAATGCTCTCTGACCCCATGGCCACAAAGGGCTCTCTACTAGCGGCACGAGCAAATCTGTGGTCAGTAATCTCCAGTGGGCCTCAGGTGGACATTATAGTCCGACGCTTATTATTCAGAAGCAGTCAGACTTGCTCAGTGTGTTTCTAAACATCTAGAAAAAAGGACACCAACCCTCATGTCATTTTTATGCTGGCAAAGGAAGGTTTCCCTTGAGAGTGGCAATGGAAGCATTAGATTGTATGTTACTAAACAGGGATGAAAACATCCTCCGGCATGCGGAAATACCAAAACGGCAACAGCATCCTTCACAGATCGGCAAGCAGACATTGCCTAGAAAGCAAGGAGCCAACAGGAGGCGGCAGAGGGCCGCAACACGCTGGGACATTCCTATGCCTGACTGGTGAAACACAACCATGTGTCACTCACATACAACCTCCAGCTGACCTATTTAGGCAATGACTGACATGTCAGTCTTGTTATCACATAACGTCCAGTCGACACGAACTATGAGCAAGTGCACAGGCATGTCCGGATCGCTATGCAAGGATTCGTCACCAGGAAAAACTCACAACGGTGCCTTGAAAGCAGCTGGATCGACTTCATCATAGCCTTGGGAGAGAAATTGCAGAAAACTGGACAAATCAGAGAGCAGGACTCTGCACAGTCCCGCCTCCGCATTCGCACAAATAAAACGGCTCAATTCCAGCGTTGTCGCCTAACAACTCCCGTGGTTACAAATGGATCGATCCCGCTCAGAGGTGTCTTTTACCAAACCGCAATCATGTAACTATGTCTGCTCGAGAGAGCGCCGTGCTGTTTAATCCACCATATCCCCTTTCCTAACCCTGCTGACCACCGGACCCTTTGAACAGCTTGCACTCAGCTGCTGCCCTTTTATCGATGGTGACAAATCAACAGGCACGGCCAGGCTGTTTGTCACCCTGAAAAAAGGAACGCTGATTACTCCGTCAATACAGCTAAGAGCCGAGACAGCGACTGTCTGCCAGCATTTCAGAAGGTTGACAATACAGCACGTTCGTTAAAATATTCTTCGAGAGGGAGAACCCAGTCAAAGCATTGCTCCCGCCTCTCCACGTCCTGCAAGAGCTGGCTACTTCAGTTCACACTGATTCTTAGAAAAGGCCTCACACTTGTTGCCTGCAGACAATTAGGTTGCTCAACATAAACCAACTGCCAACCAAATCCAACAGCAATTAATGCTCTGACATCTTATTGCCCAAGTTCTAAATCTTTCACATGAAAAATGTGTTTTTTATGGTGAGGTTATTTTCCATTATTTGTTGTTACTTATCATGGGCGGGTACATTCATTTCCTTTCTTAAATTTGACATTTTGGTCTACAAGAACCACGGGAGTGAGTACTTCATTGTCACTATTATATTAATAATTTGGTAATCTACCTTTTAAAATTGACGATTAATCGAGTAATTGGTTATCTATAACTGGACTCTTCAAATCTGGACCTTGATTTCAAAATCAGTTTTCCAAGCTAGCTAGCTTAATAATTACTGATTTTCACTGGGCACAGAGGCCTCACACCTGGCTCACGGGTAAAGGAAGGCTGGGAAATATGTAGTACACAGACCTTGAGGTCTGTGATTTGAATAGCCCTGATCTGTAATATAACTTACAGATAATTAAATATAATATTTTCAATATTGAAATTGGTGTGAAGTAGGAACTAACCCTGGAGGAGGAGTGCACACTCACCCACATATATGATCAATTTAGGCACTCCAGTTTACTTAAGTTGCATGTTCTTGGACTGTGGGAAGAAACAGGAAGATCAGCTGAAACCCCACACACACACACGAGGAGAACATGCAAACAAGAGGAGAACCACACACAAAGGAGCTATGCATGCTACCCACTGCGCTAGCGTGCCATTCTCAATACAAGGCCGGCACAATGTGGGATTTTAATATTGACATACCATGTTACATACATGGAATTGTAACACTGCAAATACCGACAGCTAACAGGCAGCTAGGTTAAGACCATTAGTAAGCTACACTAAAACATTAGTATTCAGTCACAGGAAAGAAAACGTATGTTTCGCAATTTTACTGATGGATCCTTTTCAACATGTAGTGTATGTTTAAGAAAGTCAGTCTGTAATTTACCTCCACTGTGTTTGCTCTGCACAAGCTCTTCAAACCAATCATAACCATTCTCATCCTTGCTGTTTGACTGACTTACAGACAGTGTGGCGCATTTGTGAGAAATTTTATTTTAAAAAAAGTGAGGAGGTGAAAAGCAAACAGGAACCAGTCACCAAAAGATATTCATTTTCCACTGTATGGAAATATTTTGGATTCCATAAAGACAATATTGAATAAAAATGAATTGTCGCCACTGTTTTGTGTTTTTTTGCGGAACTCTCGGCAACACTACCAACTTATTTGTTATACCCTAAGTATGTGGCGATAGTTAACTCCTTGATTCTTAAATGCTTATTGCAACCGAACATTTTACCTCAATTATGATTAATGAACGAATATTTTGTTTGTTTTTTTTGCCCTCACATTTCACTGACAAGGTTTGTACTGTAAATATGTTCAACTATTAAAGCTGGGATATTTTTCCTAATGAAAGACTGTACATCTTACCTTTATGATTTAAAAATAATTGCAGGAAACACACAGATTTACTGAATATTTCAAACAACTGAAATCAAAAGCACAAATAAATTGAAATGAATGTGTCTTATGAAAAAGGTCACATTTTAGTTTTAATGCACAAAGCAAGTTCTCTAACAAAAGTAGAAAATAAATAGCTCGTATTTCTTGCAAACAAAATAGATTACACTGGAAAATCATTCATAGTCATCAGGTCTGTCTGGGTGAAACTGACCACTATAAGTGGATGATCATTATAACCAAATTTTCCTTTTTATTTACGTCTCAGGCAGATTACCATCTAATTGACATTTGTACATATATTACATGAACATAAAGTCATAAAACAGTGTCGCTACTGACTGAATTTTATAGACTCAAAATACAGTACAGCAGTTTCAAACACTTTTTAAATTACAGTACAGCACAAATTAAATGATCAACTAAACTGTGTATAATTCAAATACGCTATTATACGGTACTGCAGATAAAATATAGCTAATTGTTGTTTTTCTACTGCATCTCATTGGCTCGTTTTTGGCAGTTTATCATAAACTTTTATTTTATTGTAATCTATATTTGTAAGTGAGTGAAAATTACTTTCTTTTTCCTGTCATGTTTTCTATGTATGCAGCATTAGCCTTAGGTAGCTAGTAGGCAAAGTAGGCATGAACACTGTAAGCAGACTACTTGATTCCTACAATCTAATTATTTAAACAGTATTTGTACAGGAATGATTCTGTCCCAAGCTTTTTGATCCATACAAGCGGTTTCCACTGTATTTTAAATATAAATGTTGAAACCGATTAGTGGTATTACCTTTGGTAGCTGAAACTGTTTTTTTTGCAGTTTACATTTGACCTCTTTTTTGTTCGGTGTCAGCTACACCAAAGCCACAGTGTGTGCAAACGACGGACATGGCATTTTGGAACACACTGCTGGAGCTGCTCAGTCAGCTCGGTGTTTGAATTCTCCTCCATGTTGCTTCCATGTAGCAGCCTGAACGGGGCGGAGTCACGTGACAGCACACGCGGTATTATGTTTTTAAGGAAACAATACATGCGGAACACACACTAGGGGAAGTGTTAACAGAAGTATTAACTAAATTTTTATTTATTTATTTTTTTTAAAAAGGTAATTGCCTTAGGCAAGATTACATCGATTAGAGGTTCTGAATGTTGGTTTTGATAAATTTTTGATTAATTGCCCAGCCCTAATGTACCATATTATGTCTTATGTAAGATGTTGCTAGCTTTTGTTTTAGCAGCCATTATCCTGAGAGGAATCATAGGAAGTAAATTAAGTCAAACGATTTAAAGCAAAGTAATAAAGACAAGCTGGACTACTAGAAGAGGCTGAAGGGCACATAGTTTATAGCTATCTAACTTCACATTATTGGCAAAGTCCCTCAAACCTGAATGTCTTCTGAATGTGTGCATATTCATTCACTTTTAATCTGAAATGCTTCCACACATCTGATGCTTTCGTTCTTTATCGAGACCCTTATCCGCTATGTCGCATCCTCCTCCTGCCATATGGCCAATTCTGTCAATTTTAAATTGACGTCTATTAAGAACTGAGTAAACAGGTTTAATCGTGTAATCATGACAGCTCTAGTGCTAGGTACACAGAACATTTTAAAAAGACTTAATAAAACATTCAGAGGCATGAATCTGAAGAGCTTCCTCTCATCACTCAGGGACTCGTATGAGCCAGGTCCCCCTGCTTTCTTGCTCTGAAAGATCATTTCTACAGAAAAACCAAAGCCAGATATGGTGCTCCAGGATAGAGGGCAGATTCCAAAAACTGCTGAGCAGACAATTCATTACCTTTGCATGTCATAAGTGGTCATGGGCATGTAGAAATATGTAATAGTCTAGGGTTTACCCTGTTGTCAAGCCATGGGAAGCACTTGGCACTTAGCCTGTGAAAGTGACCTGGAACGGTCTAGTGTCCTGCTCACGAAGCAAACACTTTCCCTTCAGTCTGCCCCTTTTTTGGATGACCTTCCTGCCTTGGCATTGACCTTACTGATTACAGCACAATCGGTAACAGCTTGAGTTTTGTAATTCTCCTCACCATGGATGAATCTATTACTTTTAGAACTTGAGTATTTTACATGTTTAGAATATGCTTCTGTGAAAAGTACCATACAACTGAGGATCAAAGAGCAGGGTCAGCCAGTGTTCTTGGAGTAATTGGCTTAAGGACCTTGATCAAGGGCCCTACAGTGAACTCACTCTTCCAGCCATGGGATTTGATCCAGTGACCTTCTACTTAGAGGCCCACAGAATCACACACCACTCTTAAAGATAAGTGTGAATATTACTATTGTTCACTACTGAAGGGCAATATTGCAAAATAAAAGACCACATATTAGTAGAAACTTTCCTAAACAGGCTTTGTTCAAAAATAGTTCAGAATTTAGTGAAATGTGAGATTGTGTCTTGTTATTCAGTCTCAGTGCTGTTCCTCACTGGATTTCGTAAGGAATGGCACTTGATAAGTGGCTGGCAAAAAGACACTATAAAGTGTTCAATCAAAAGTTATTCTGACAGCATTCATTAATTAAAAAAGTAGCCATCAGCCAAGCAGCCTACAAATCATGCAGTACAGCTCAGTAGAGGTCTACAAAAAATCAGGCCTGTCATGGCAGGAACACACTCGCAACAGAAGATCAGTCACCAAAAGGAGGTCTGTGGGGTTCAGAGGCCTAACATACCCCAGCAGGTCCACTGAGGGTGGATACCTGTGCATTTTCAGTGTCAGCCAGCTGACTGCATTTACACAGCTATGCTGAGACTGTATGGGCGCAATGCACAGCTAAAAATGAAACTTTCTCAGGCACTAACTGGACCAGGATGAAAAACAACATACACTTTTCTGGGAATGAGCACTGCACACAATGGCTGAACTACTGAGCCTGAGTGTAGCTGACTACCTGAACACCTGTCCAGTAAAAATGAGAAAAATAAAACACAGTAAATACCATATACAAGTCTGAAACCAATTTATGCAAATTGTGATGTGAAATCAGTGTGTAGCTGAGGTGGTTTTAAGATATTTTTGCTAATTTCCAGTAAGTTATCTGAAGGCTGATCCAAGAAAAAGGAGCAGAAAGACAGGGCAAGTTGGAACACATACAATATACCAGAGGGGGCCTCATATGGTTAGGGGAAGGGAGCCGAAAAGGCAGGGGGTACGACAGACAAGGAAGAAGGCACTGCAGTATGGCCACATTCCTGCAGAGCCTGTTCCTCAGATATTTAATCACAGTGCAGGTCTGCACACTGCTTTGCTGGAGCTCTGCAGAAAACACCTTCCATTCTTCCCTGCAGACATTTCCTTAGTTACATTAAAATTTCCACAAATTTATTCACACTCAATTTTCTTGACTTAACAAAAACACAGTACAATATGTTGACAATGCAATATGCAATTAATTCAGAAGAACCAAGAATATATTCCGGAATTTTCATTTCAATTATGATACTATAACCCAGCAGAAACACCCATAAATCTCAGTCAATTCTGGGCTCTCAGTCAATTCTGACATTTTTCTTCCCAGACACACATCGTACAGTCAAGTTTTGGACAATTACAAATGAGCTTTAGAGAGAACAAACACTGTCTCATTTTCTCAAATATCTAATGCCCATTGTCTTCATATTTTACTCTGAAATTCAGTACCAATATTTTTAAAAGGTACACCAGATGCAAACAAACCCTAAAAATGTTGGAATGTAAGGTAAACATGAACCTACATTCCTACAGACTTAATCCTCGATAGAAGCTTCTTCTGATATTGACTATTCAGGAAGCGCAAAATACTGCCTGTATGCCAGTCCTGACTCTACAACCACGTGAAACGGCCCACAGAAATTCAATGTAAATGACAGGCCAAATAGACATTTATACAGAGGATGTGAAACTCAGACTCAATAAAATGAGATGGTCAGAAGCCCCCTGGGCCAGCACTACTTAAGCAGTTACTTAAGAGGCAGAGTAACAACGGCATGAGGCATGTGGTCTTCTAGGTTAAAGGCCAGCATGCAGAACTTCTCTGAAATGGCTGCTGTCAATGACTTCCCTAAAAGTCACAAACTACCAAATCAAATCATTCGTGAACCTTATTCACCCTTCTTACCCGAAAAACAAAACAAACAAACAAAAAAACTTATCAGGCACAGAAAAATAGCTGCAGTCTGTTTTGGAACAACACAACAAGAGAGTTAAACAGTTTATCCTATTATATTCTAAATCATACAGAGTGTGAACTACCAAGTTACTGCCATTTCACTGTTATAAATTTAGACAGCTGCTTAACTGACAAAATCTGTCAAACTGTATTGATGTTTGTATTCAGTACAAGCTACAAACTCACAAATTCTAATCTCTAGCAGGACAATGGTCTTGGAAAGTGACAACTAACCCAAAGGCTGCTTTTTGTAAGAGGAGTCCCTGTGAGCCAGACAATGAACCAGAATAAATATACAACTTGACAAATGAGACAAACTTAGTGCTCAGTATCAATTAAGCAACTAAAGATAAGTGAGAATATTACTATTGTTCTACATCACAGACATAATCACCAGTTAATAACGGCTTGACAATGTACAGAGCCTGTCCTGGCTCAACTTGTTGATATCAACAGAGTTACTGTTATTTATAGAGTACGCAAATAAATGATATTCATGCCTGAGAATTCATCGGGAGATGCAGCTGCTTGGTTCACAGAAGTAAGTTGAAGGCCAACCATCCACTACCTACAAAATCAAGCAGGAGAGGTTCTGTCACGTAATACTCACACATCAGGGTGCTGAAGGCCACAACCCCAAGGAGCCCTTGCAGGAAGATGCCAAAAGAGTCCATCAATGCACCATTCTTGCAGCCTTGGTTGTTTGAGGCTGGCGTAGAGCCAGCTGACGAGGATGAGTTCAGAGATGAAGCTGCAGAGAGCATGCCACCTGGACCACCCCCATCCCCAGGGCGGGACATCATTCTCACCCCATTATCCACCATGGTAGGGAGGTCACCAAGACGTAAAAAATGGGTCACTAAACCACGACCAGAAAAGTCAATGTCTGGTTTCTGCTCCAACCGTTGAGTCTTCGTACCACGGTCTTCGTTTTGGTTTGACAGCACATGGATCCCAGTGAAGCTAAGAACAGATGGACTAGTATACACTTATTTGCAGGTGAAATGCTCGCCTTTCCAGGAACTTGTCTTCGGTGTGCTGGAACAGGACATCTCCAACTAGCATTTTCTCAGCTTTTAAGGTCATATGACTGTTTCGATGTCAAACATTCCAAAAGAACACGGACAACAATATTTGACGAAAGGCTTGTCTAACTACGTTTAAGCAACTTAGGCGAGTTGAAGCAAATCTCATGGTGGTCAAAAGCGACACTCCGCTGGTCACCAACAGCCATCTGGCCCTTCCCATTACATTTAGAAAGTAAAATAGCAAGTTTATGCAACTGTTAAACGATGCGGTTCATTTATGTCAATTGTCAAATAGGACTGTCATGCATTTAGTTTTTAAACATCGTGATCTGAGCGACACTTGGATTGCTGTTTCACCTGCTTGTGAGATAAGTCGTTTTCAGGTCACAACGTTAGTTAGTTCAGCGTTTTCTATATAGTTACATCATCTATAAATTTCAAATATTCCCGAGGTAACAAACTTTTCCATTAACATTTTAAATGGACAATGTAAAGTTTCATATGACACCGTCCGACCACGAACAGGTTTATTCTGGTCGCCCTCGTGTTTCCTCGTCCCTTTAAATGTTGTCGCTGGCAAATGTGGTTTCACATCTGTCTCCACAACCGCTTAGTCGTGTTAGCAATTACGACTTCGATCGCAGAAGGAAGGCATGTATTCCCCAGAAGTAAACTAGTTTCAAAAACACTGAATAGACGAAATTACCACAGTCACCGTTTCCGACATCAGCATCCTCTCTACCGACAACGTAGGTTAGCACGCTAGCTAGATTTCACAGTGAATAACAAACAACTAAAATAATCCGTTGTCTTAAACTCTGAACCGCCGAAACTCTTTACCCTATATACTACATACAAAGAATATTCTATACGCGTCTACGTCTTTCATCTTTTTCACGAGTTCGAAAACAGCCATTCCAGCTGCTTCCTTGCCCACTCATTACCAACTCCGGCCGTGATGACGTTCGGGTACACGACGTCGAGCGAGGTGCATTCTGGGAATTGTATGACATACAATTAAAAGCGGAACTACATTTGTAAGAAAAAAAACTGAACCGAGTATCTCGATATTATGTGGTTAATGTAAACAATAAAATAAAAAAAGAACATCTATTAAGTTAAATATCCTCCTCAATGTAAAGGCAATTCTTAGTTTGTCTTTAAGTTGCCCATTTATACTCCTTCTTTAGGTTTAAGTTATGACACATATGCTTATATTCTATTACATAAGTAGCGGAATGTCGCCGCAAGATCTGTACAGTAAATGACCCAAACCAATATCAAAATATAAAGATCGATTAATGAAAATGTGGTTTATTTATCATCGTTTTGGTTTTAAATAGCAATCATATTCCACAAACGTATATACAATTTAATTTACATACAGATCAATAAATCAACAATCAGTTTTTTTTTGTTTTCATTACTTGGATTTCTTTCCAACCTTAAACATTAGAACAGGAAAAAGGAACATGCAAGAAAAATGAGATTGTTCAATGAATTGTTAAAACACGTTACTGTAAAAACAACAAACAAAAAATAACATATTAAAGGTATCCATACAAAAGAAATGATACAAGAGAAGACATTGCCTACTGTGAAGTTATTTACAATTTCTGCATCACTTTTACCTGAATGAAAACAAATAGGTGACTTTCTGCCACACTTGCGTCCCTTTTCAGCTTCTGCAGGGCGTCTCATTTCAAGTTAATCAGGTTAACAGTACAAGTTGTGGCCTGTAGGAGAAAATCCTTTAACCCTCTGACTAGACTCAAAGAAATATGTCACTTTGTGAAAATAAATGTTACACCTAAAGCTAAAGCCAGTAAATCCCATGCCTGTTAACATAAACATTCCAGTTGTTTCAATATTGCACAGTTGGGTGTTTTAAAAAGACCAATAAGTGTCAACACATAAGTTGTGCTAATTATAATTCATATTGCTTTTTATTTAAAATTATATAAAGTTTGGGTCAGAGTAAAAGGTACCACATACAAAATTGACCCTTGCTTTTTCATATGAGATTCGTTCAGTCTGCAAAAACAATCCCTTGGATTATTCTTCAAAGACAGTAGCATTTCACAATGTAAGGCATGAGCACGATGAATGCTTTCGGAATTCAACTCAATTTCCCAGAATTCAGTGCTAAGCACTGCCGACCTTTCTGCTGTGTACCCTGATAACCGACTGTCGCCACTATAGTTCCAGTGGATTTAAAATGTTTCAAGTGTGAAATCACATTCATGCTGCAACACAAATTTGTTTCTACCATTAAATATCGCCTTAGATGTACAATGTATATATATTTACAGTGACAAACAAATACATACAGATTTGACGAAAAAAACAAACCAAATATCTTCCCTTCACAGGAATATATTACCTGCTTCAGTGTATGCTTTTGTGCTTGGCTTTTTGCATTTTATTCATTTTCCACAATTCAAAGCTGTTTAAACATAAAATAAATATGAAATCCACACCTGCGGTGCCTGTATAAATAATAATACTGACAGCTAACTAGAAGCCATCAGCGGCTTGCACCGAACAGAGAAAAGCCTGATACAGGAGGCTTCATACCGCAGACAGAAAGATACCTTATGGCCACGGCCACTCTGTTCGCGATTATGAGAGAAGAATGCCTTGGATGAAAGTGACCTTAGCTGCAGGTGTACAGCTCCACTGCATGTACACCGTAGCTTGTAGATCGGTGGAAACACTTCGCCACTCCTGGCCGACAGTCTGAGCTAATCCTCCCACTCGCTCCGGTAATCTCAGCTAGCAAACTGCTGGTAGAAGGCCAGTTTCACCCTTTCGATATGGTGGCACAACTTGATGGCCGGTCCCAGCTTAAGACCCATGCACTCCTGTACGGTGGGAAGTGTCAGGAGGAGAAGGGCCTGTCCATCAATCTCCTGGAAATACAAATGTGGCAGCAGCGAATTCAGCCGTAAATTTAGAAAAACAAACGCTACATAAACAGAGAGTTCCTGCTATGGGCCAGCAGGGGACGTGAAGGGCTCAGACCGGTAACCTGAAGGCTGTCCAGGAATCACAAGTTTGCTTGCATGAAAGATGCAGCTGTACAAATGAATAACATAACAAAAAAAGTGCCGGCTGCAAGCTTCAGCTAAGCAACTAACGAGTACATGCATGTAATGTCATATTTTTTGATGTGTTTCCTGCACTACCTGGTCCAAGAAGATGCGTGCCAGGGGAGCACAGTCCGTGGTCCTGATGAAGTGCACCACGTCCGCCACACTCCACTCCAGGGGGCTGCTGTCCAGCCGTAGCTTTTCTGGTGCTTCTCCCCGCTGCATCTGAGAGCGGATTGATTCGGCAAGATCAGCCAAAACCAGATGCAACCAATTCGCAATTTTCAAGGAACCAGGCTTCTCATACAGCGCTCACACCCTGCTGACACCGAGAGGAGAAGAGGGCGTCCGTTCACTAACTTTTGGCGAGGGGGGACGGTTTTCATCGTCGGAGTAGGAGGATGAACGGGCTTTGCGCCTGCGACGAGTTCGGACCGTCTCATTGAGTGTCGGCGAGGGAGGCTGCGACTTCCTCTCGGAGTGTTCAGAATCATCCAGCAGCTCGTCTTGCAGTTCTGAGCCCGAGTCCTCGCTCAGGGAGTCTTCCTCATCCAGGTCTTCTTCATCACCACTGCCCTGAGGATAAGAAAAGCGAGAGAGTCGGGAATCAGCTGACTCTCTGTCTACTCAGTAGTCACGGGTTGTACGTGCATGTTAGATATTCAACATACCTGGGGCGAGCCGGCAGGGGTGTTATCCAGGGAGTTTGATCGTTTCTTCTTGTGAACGAAGAAGTGCTTCCTCCTCTTTTTCCTCTTCCCCGTCCTCTTCATGCCGCTCTCCAGGTTTGTGTGGCCCCCTGGGGGTCGGCCAATCCGCTTGCTTTTCTTTTTGCCGTGGTAATGGGCTGTGGAGCATATGCACACCTGTCACATTCCCGCCATGAACAGGTGCTACGCCAAATCAGCGAGACTGACGGTCACACTTCTGAGAACAGAGACCACCTGTGTTTAACTGAGCCAGTACAGAGATATGTGTTTAAAGTGATATGAAGCCTAGTTATCTATACAGAATTTCTGCCCCGCCTGCAATTTCTGTATTATCCTAGCCAGTGCATTACAAGCCGTTATATGTAAGGGTTGCTAATACTGTTATCTCGAATGAGCCATCACTGTGTACTTTATACTGTATCTAGTTCAGAGGATGGCTCACATTTCCATGGATGGGGGTTCCCCCCCCCCCGAGTTCTCCAGTTTCCCCTGCAGTGCAATGACACGCAGTTAGGATGACTGGTGCCTCGAAATGGTCCATAGAGTGTGAATGCCCATATGTATGTGACCTGTGACAGACTGGAATCCTGTTCAGGATGTACTTCAGCCTTGTGTTCAGGCCCCTCACTATCCCTAGCAGGATAAGTAGTTTGAGGATGGATGCTTACACTAGAGTAAGGACCTTATTCAACAGTATTACAGCAAACCACCACAAGGGGGAGCCTGTTGAATTCAGCAAACTTGTTTATGAGTCCATGCCCATCTAATTAACAAAGCTCTAAAACGGTCTTTCTACAAAAATCCAATACTATATTATTTTCCGTGTGGGGAAAATCAGATATTTTTAAAGATCAAACAAGCTTTTCCCAAAAAACACACAGAAATATGACCAACGACCAACAAGATTGTAATTTCATCTCAGAGTATGACTCCTAGATCCTACAGCTAAAGATGATAATAGATACTTTGACTTTGATGGCTGCAAATCTGCTGCCTTAACTTCACTGTGGATATCAAGCTTCAAAGCCAAATTACACTGTTACAATAAAATGGAAACATTTTAATGTAGATCTGCGATTAACCTCTCAGTCACATTTGGCTACATCTTTGTGAATTTCAGTCTGGCTTCCACATGCCATAAACCAAGATCTGGTGATTTTGATATCACAGCATGTTATTAATACATAAGAAAGATGCATGGAACCTGCATGGAGATATGAATCTCCTTGTGATGAGAATGAATTACTTCCATTTCGGGCAAACTGATAACGAGCGGCTTGCTAATGTGCTTTCAAGAAAAAGCCAAATGATTATAAGATACGCTGCAGCTCATGATCAGCAGAGAGAGACACGCTGGGCGGGGGGGGGGGCGGACGGCAAGCCACTCACTGTACTTGGTCTTGGTGAGGATGGAGCAATTTTCGGAGCAGCGCTCCAGAACCATGCGTGGCCCAAACAGGTTGGGGCAACACTCAAGTTTGATGCAGGTCTTCCTACAAAACTCCGCCACCTGATCTGCCGTTCGCACAATCTCCACCGTGGCTCGATAGCTCTTGCCCTTGTACCTATGAGTCGGGAGCACGTGGCAGACCAGGAGAAACCTCAGCCCAGTGTAAAATTATTTCGCCACATCGCGATATCACACAGCAGCATGCGGTGCTCCGGATCCACTGTTAGCAGCACTGACTTGGCTTTGAGCATCTCCCCGTGGCCCTGCCAGCGAGACTCCTCATCCAGCTGCAACTCCCGCAGGACGCTGCTCGGCTTGTAGGCCGCATTGATCAGGAGAGTCAGCACCTGGGGAGAAAGGACAGGTAGGCGTCTGAAGATCGTGCGGAGATGAGGGAGACGAGACAGAGAGAGAGCGAGCAAGAGAGAGAGACAGAGCAAGCGAGAGATAGAGAGAGAGAGGGCGACTCGGAGGTAGAGTAACGTTACTCTGGAGACACCCAGTCACGCAGAGCAGCCTCTGCCTCCAGCCTGGCTGGGATCATACCTCTTTTAAGACCAGAACACAGCTGCCAGGCCCGACACACTGCGGCAGCTCTGCTATGCGGCCCTTGTTCAGGTACGGCCCGGAGAAACAGCGGTGGTTGAAGTAGATCTTGGGGCAGGAGTATTTTCCGTTGCTTTGTCCTGCGGGGTGCCGTGGTCAGTAGGTACGAGATTAGAATGGAAATTACATATGATCCTCAAATACATAGAAACTTAATCGGGAATGCAGATAATACTGCCTACAGCAACGGGGAGAAATGTACAATAGGGACTTATTCAGAGGTGCTGGTCGCCAGGGGCATGACACTAACCGCTCTCCGATTGGTTGTTTTCCTGTTGTTTCAGGGCATCGGTGGGCGTGGCTCTGGTTGGAGTCCGGCTGCCGGGTTAACATACAACAGGTCAGTTTCCCCCCCCCAACATAAATCGCTTGCTGTTCAGTTTTTATCTTCTCCCCGAGATACCTACTGCTTTTCCGGCTGCACCACTGCAACCCGCCTCTGCTTCTGAACTGAAAACATGAAACAAAAATAAGAACTGAAATCCACCTGTTTGGACAGAGAGTAAAAAAACGACGAGACATGACAGCACCTTTACATGTTAGCAGCTGGGAGAGGAACACTTGCTTCCGTGCAGGAAAGTTGGCAGTGAGCATAGATAACAGGATCACTGCTAAACTGTACTACTAGAGACACCATCATTTAGCAATTAAAACCAAAACATTAATAACTTGATCTTTACATCCAAGTTGGGGAAATGATCCTGGTGTGGCCCACCCACCTTGAGGTTTACTGGGGTGTCTTAGGGCGTAGCCATTGGTCTCACACCAGCTGACAGGAAAGATGTCCATGGAATTAACATGCGTGATGACCTCTGGGACGGACTGCTTCACCCCTGGAGAGACACAAAGCAGAGCCAGAGACGACGCTGTCAGTACCCAAGACATTTTCGATAACTGAATTCTATGGAACCCTGGAGGTACCGTAAACGGTTGTTCTTAAATGTTTTTTGAGGGGATTTTGTGACCTCGATTTAGTATTCTGTGGTCACGTTAAGGAAAATTATGCTCATAATTCTGTATATTGTGTGCACAAAATTAAAAAAAAACCCTCTAGGGCTCTGTAGTACACAGATGTGTAATATCTCGATTCTCCTCCAGCATCTCAGTCGGAGCACGGTCGACAGTGCTCTCCCCTCCCTCCCTACCTTCCAGATGCAGCCAGATGTGCTGCCCCCGGACCCTGGTGACGGTTGCCGCGTGGATGTGCTCAGGAGAGAGTGGGTTCACCGCCTCCAGCTTCATGGATGCCACGAAGTCATGGTCACACAGCTCCTAGAGGGCAGGGAATGCATCAGCAGTTCAAATGCTGACAAGGAGGGTGACTGCGGAGGATTCATATTTTTAAGTTTAAAGGCTAAGAAGTGAAAAGAGCAAAGTGATCCGTCTGAGCTTCGCCTTTCAAATCCTTCTGTGTTTCAGCTATAAAAGCCTCAGAAAGCTGCTAAACAGTAAGTTACACTCTCTTCAATATCACATATGTGACAAACAGTCTGTTGTTATTCTTTTCCTGATATCTGCCGCTTACTGCTATTACATAATGCTGTTTAATTTAAACTACAATTGCATTAGCTCTGCTTCTCCAAAAACATGTTTGGCTGCCTGAGTCATCCACTGATCACTTATTAAATTCAGTTGGAAGTTGCAAAGTAAAAACAGACGCAAACGGCATGAGATTTCAGAAAGGAAATGTAATTAAACTCCAAATCTGCTGAGCATGGAAATTGTACAAGGCCAGTTATATTACAAACGCGTCGTATATAACGCTGTTTATAAAATGGATATTTCTCTCTTATGTACAGTTACAGTGTGCTCTATATATACGTGTGTGTGTGTGTACAACTACAAAGGGATACATGTTAAACTGAAAAAACCCCTTTAGAACGACGCATGGAGCATTGTGGCATGGGAGGTTGGTTCCAGTGTTGAAAAAAGAATTTGTAAAAACACAGGGAAACAGCGCTTTGCTCGTGCTGATTTCTGCAGCTATTTTCCTCAGTTGTGGTTAAGGGCGAAGGTACAGTGAACCACAATCAGTGTTTATAGCTGCTAATCTGAAAGCAAAAAAAATGAAGTACTTCCAGGTCTCCTCTGACCACAGCAACAGGCTACGTTCACGGCTAATGCGCCAGCAAACTGCACCACTGCAAACTCAACAAGGACTGGAAATGTGCAACGTGATGTATACCTATCAAATGTGAGCGCGAGTCTTGCCGCTGATGTCAAACAGTGAAAACTCACACAGGGTCGAACAAAGAAGAAAACTAAAAAAGAAAACAGAAAATGTGTCCTAAGCTGTGACAAGAGACCAGCCTGTGAACGCTTTCGGTCTGCCCCGTGCTACAGCTGCTGGCAGAAAATGAATACAAACATTTAACAAACTGCTTACTTAAACCTTTGCTGATTAAGTGTGAAAACATGGTTTCCTTTGGACAGCGCAAGGCAGTATCTGTGAGGCGTGGCGGAGCAGTTTTGCAGAAGGAGTGCATGTCATACAGGAAGCCAGCACCTAGACTGAGATCACTCACTGGGGCAAAGCAGTGCTGGGGTGCAGCCTCTGCCTCGCACTGCTTCAGGTAGTCGGCCCAGTCGAAGTCCTGGCCCTGGTATCCTGTGAGCACAGGTACACATATAGACAGAGCAAGAAAGACACCATCAGACATGAACCACACCAGGAAAGACAGACACAGGCAGGCCAGGAAAAACACATGCAGACATAGGTAGATCAAGAAAGACACAGGCAGACATAGACAGACCGGGAAAAACACAGGCAGACATAGACAGACCAGGGAAGGCGCAGGCAGACATAGACAGACCAGGGAAGGCACAGGCAGATAGTCATTTCATGAGCAGAAAAAGCACTCGTCCCTGCTATCAAGTTGTGCACATGTAAATAAAAGCAGTGGTTTGTTTTCATTTATCACGCGATGCACGTTAAACAGGCTAAAGAGGACGGAGTCAGTAACCTGGCGGCGGGCTGAGCGGCACCCCATTTTTGAGGCTCCACTGGGCGGGGAAGATCCCAGAGCTGTCACTGTGACACACAAAGGGGCGGCTGCCCCCCCTGCACACCGCGCTGCCCTGCAGGACGTCCATCTCCACCAGGAAGTACTGATCACTGAACACCTGGCGAAGCACAGTCAGCCACCATCGGCAACAGCGTTTTATATAAAATACATACAATGCTCTTATTAAGATTTAATGCTGTACCGAACTCGATGATCTATTGACACGTGATATATTATACAACTGGCATGCATCTCAGAATAGGGCCTCGGGCAGACGGCATGGGTTACCTTGGTGACGGTAGCGGGGCTTATGCAGAAAGGAGTAGCGGGATTAACAGCTTCCAGTTTCATGCCTTCACTGAAGCAGTGAGTGGAGACTGTCGGCTTGTCCTAAGCACAGACGGAGATGCTTTGGGCTACATCAGGTCAACTCACTCCTCTGATGTCAACGGCGAATTTTATTGCAGAAAAGCAAGGCGGGCCAGATCAAACAGCATTTTATAGGTAGGTGCTGATCAGTTACATCCTACTTAATGGCCAACAATGACTGAACCTTTGCAACAGTAGTTAAAAGTGGCTGAGATCTCGATTCCAGTTGGCAGGGTGAAATCCAGCTGACTTTAACAAGCATCACCAAGCTACAATCTACTTTATTTCCTGTGCTGTAACTATTCAGGAGCTGGATGCAGAGAAACAAACAGTGAGCAGACATATTTTATGCAGCTCATGGCTCCAGATGAGTACCTTAAATAAATCTTCAGGGACAGTCCCCTCGATTGCCTGGCAGCTAATTCTCTGTCGGACTTCACTCCACTCCGCCTCACTCCGCAAAGCACGTATCGCTGAAGCACAAACACAGACACAGACACAGACAGAGAAAGAGAGTCAGAGTACCGTATACAATTGCAATGACATGTTTCACACAGGGTGAGAGCAGAAGGGCTTTTAACTGCGATGGTCATCTTTTGCCATCATTTAAAAATAGCAACAATTAAGACATACACAAAATACGTTTGCCAGAGTCTAGCTATAATCACTAGTGGTTTAAAAAACACTTTGACACATTATAAAGGAAATGGTTACAGTAGAAGATCACGTTTGAATATTATTTTAAGTAAATGTGATACCCACCAGCAGGGGGAGCCAGTGCACAGCCAGTTTCCAGTGCCCAGCCAGGAGGGTGCAGGAATGGGTGCAGGTAGAAGACCCAGTGCTTGGCATGCGTTTGGGGTAGCCCCTCGGCTCCTGCGTAGAGCAGGCGCAGCCGCCCCCCTACATTCTCCTCAATCACTGCCCCCCAGGCCACTCCAGGATCCTCGCTGTCCTGAAGCTCCACACTCGTACCCGGGCACAGGAGGTCCAACAGATTCTTCCCACGGTGCGGCTGAGAAGAGAGAGAATCTTAAGGAAGTGCTGTGGCTCACCAGACAGCACAGCCGCTATTCAAAGCCCACCCCCCCCCCAGTATACGTGCGACAGTGGCTTCCTGTGGGCACTCTGGTTTCCGTGAATACTGCATGATCGTGTGCATGTGTGCCCTGCAATGGCCTGCCATTCAGACCATGCTCTTCTCTAACCTCGTAACCTCTGATGTCTAAGATAGGCTCCAGTAACAGCCTCCAGGACCCAGAACTCCATAAGGAGGTTTAGAATGGATCGATGAAGAATTTATCAATACAATCCGGGCACTTTCGTCTAATTTGTGTATAAAGCCTCCACTGAAAATGGCAAAGTGGCGTCCAGCCGCACTCAGGACTGAGACGGATGTGTGAAGTGTCATATCAACAGTAATGGTACAGGAAGCAAAAAACAATCTAATATTTAACAGTTAAACCCTTAAAAATATCTTGATACATGTGGATAATGTGAGGGCCAGATGACTTTCACACAACACAATATTGTCATGTGTTTCACTTTAAACAATAAATACAACGTAACAACTCTCATAAAGTTGATAAAGGTATCACCAAGCCTCAAATCCTCTTTGAGAGCAAAAAACAATATAAAAAATATAAACAAAAAATATCAACGAACCCCCTTACTTGCCACCCCCTAGCACCCACCCACTCACCTATTCACTCCCCCACTCACACACTCACTCACCCACTCACTCGCTCACTCACCCCTTCTAGCAGGTTGGCAGGTGCACTACAGGATTCCAGTAGCCCATCCTCCAGGAGAGCTTCCCAGTTCTCATACTTCTCGCGCACACCTAGGAGAATGGGGTTGAAGGGTCCAGTTTCCAAAAAACACCAAAGCGTCCTAACTTAATGATTTAATGTCATGCAGTGTTAGTCCTGTAAAACTTGCTCTGGAAAAAACAGCACGCAATGTCACATGGGGATGGAAGAAAGGAAGACTTACAGCTAGCTAACTGTATTTGAAAATGTATCGTTTTTTGCAGGTTTACACACCCTTAGTCTTGTGAGCAGGGACAGTTTCACCTAGCATGAAATGTGTGACCAAAATGTAAAACAAACCAACTGTCACCAGGCATTAAGAAACAAGCCAATACAAATTAGTTTAAAATCCAAGACTTCAAACGTGAGAGCTTACTTCTGTGATGCAGAACAATGCTAACAGGGAAGCCAGATCAAAGTTGAAAGCTTGTTTTTCTCACTAAGGGAACTGAGATGGTATTCACATCATATAGGTTACCTCATCCAAAACCCTTTAAAGCTGGTAAAGCCTACAAACATCCAACTCTAAAAAAACAGCAAAAGAACATCAAAGATTCGGCTGTAGCACTGAAAATTAGCCAGGAATACGAAGGATTTGGCCGCCAAACAATGAAGTAGCTAGTGTTTTGTTGCCATGCTGTTTATGAATTAAATGTGAGAGCTGAGAGCAAAGCCAGTTTAGCAATTCTAACCCTATTTTTCACATTCCTACTGACGATGCAACAAAACCGTGTTCACATTTACATTTTTTTTACAGTTATCATTTGGTGTTCTGGGTAGAAGGGAATTGTTGGACTGACTACAGATGGGCAACTGTATTGTTTGCTCAATGCATGTGTGCCAGGGAGTGTGGTGATTTATTTATTATGAATCATAATTAAGTAGTATGAGAAAATTTTCACACCCACAAAAAGGAAATATCTACAATGAAAGATACTCATCACTTGGGATGTTATTGATACAGACATCGATACAGATACTGCTTATCGATGCCAATACTTACTGATACTCTTATCAATACTACTCTATATAATGTGGTGCAAAAACCAAACATGATACGATGTGAAGAGATTTAACAGTTATTTTAACAACTTTTTTTGCAAAATTATTTTCCTGTATTCCTGTAATGCTGGTTCACTATCCAGCTAGTCCTGGATATTGAATTTAAGACTGCATTTTAAACCACTGAAATTTTAAGCGTATTTGTAAAGCGAAAACAAAAGGACTGAGATGGCATTAATACAGACTGAATGTTTCCAACTGAATTTGTTGTCTCGAAATTTACTTCGAGGCGAAGGTAAATGAGCTGAATTCAAGTGACAGAACTATAAAAATGAACTTTATAAACTGTATGTGTTGGAACTGAATTGTGGAAGCTGAATACTTTTGAATTGATTATTTTCCCAATTAAATTACAACAGAAATATTGCCAGTTGAAATATTCAATGTATATTCACATTCACATTAAATTACAACTCCAAAATGTATTAAAAGTTAATACAAAATTTTGTATTACAAAGTATTATTGAATACAATATGTTTTTATTCGTTACTACAAGTTAGGGCGCTTTTCTGCCGCAACAGGTACGGTGCTTATGGTGCAGTACTTTCCGTACTTTCCCTTTTCTGTTGGCTTCCATTGACCGGTCGCGTACCAGTACCAAAAGTTCCAAACTGGGATACTTTTTTGGTACTTTGAGGTGGAACTTGCTTTCTCTGTGGATTGTTTATGCAGACACCCTGCCTCTGAAACACAACCTCAGCCTTGAAAAAAATTGCGAAGTCAGAGAACAAGGACTAATGAAGTATTTTGTATAATAAATTAGGGAGGCACAGTATTTTGTTGCAATAATTATTGGGGTATTTATAAAGCAAAAAGCAGATCAACATAAATTTCTCACAAAACCATCTACCAGTGATTTAAACAGCAAGAATTATAATGATTGATTGTCTTGAAGAACACACGCAACGCTTATGCAAAAGCAGAGGTAAACTTTAAACTTATTTTTAAACTTATATTAAATAATCTATAATAGGAATAATAATTAAAATTGCAAAAATGACTGATTTTTTTTCCTATGAAAAGTAAAAATATTTTAATGAAACAAACTCCCTACGCTATACTGAACGTACAGAATTGAAAGTAAACAAAAGCCCGATCTTAATATAGCTGACTAGCGATGTAAGAATTGCATGGGCATAACATGCAATTCTGGTAGTAATATCGCACAGTGTCCAGCCATTTCACTTACCGTAGCCTTTTTTCAGTACAAAATACCCACCCTGAGTTGTCAGCGCCAGTACCAGTTTTTACGCCAATGGAAAACCAACACATTCTTTAAGTACCAAAAGTACGGTACTTGGTGCATCGGAAAAGTGCGCTTAGAATGAATCAACAACAAAAATACCAATAGTGGCACCGTTTGTCCAGAAGCTCATCAATAGTATTGGTACTGCCCAGTCCAGAACCGGTACCAATTCAGTACTGCTTCTCGATACCCATCACTACTCATCACATTTCTTCATTAAGGCTATAATAGCAATTATGGTTAAATAAAATAACTGAAACTTTGTACCTTCGGGTGGTTTCATAATTCGGCCATGCTGCTTGCTCCAGCCAATAGGATGGAGGTCCGCAGTCATGATGTCACACCAAAAGTCTGCCCTGCGGTCGTCGTGGTAACCCTCATAGCGCAGTAGTAGCAGCTGGCCACAGGTGGTGATTATGGTGGCCACCCAGTAGCTGCCATTGGGCTCGCCTCGCACGCATACCTCCAGCTTCATCCCGGGGCTGAGGCCTGTGTGCAGGCTTAGGTCAACCTGGTAGGAAGGCACAGATTCCACAGCATCAGCAGGACAACGCCTGTGCAATGCCCGGATATGCTACACAACATGGTGTAAAATTGGGCGAAGGCTTGAGTGCTGAGCACACGTCCCTGGTGGGTCAATCCTCTAGTATATTTTCAGCAATTTACCAAAAACTCAACATAAACCTTTATAAGGTCCTTCGCTGTGGTAATCCACAAAGATATGTCGCTCACAAACAAATTTAGGGGAAACTGGGCTCTTTGTTTATCACAAAAGCCTAATCTGTTTATCCTAGTGGTAGATCTGACAGTGTGAGCTAGGAAGGTCCTTTCATTTCTGCCAAATGGTATTACAAATTCCAGCAGCGTGATACTATAATTCACTCAGGATCTCGTAAAGTGCAGTTTGGATGGTATCTAGCTAGGCTTGGACTGCTCCCCATCATGGCTGGGGAGTTTCAGCAAACAGCTCTCAGATGGAGAGTGTAGCCCCTATAACTGCAAGGGGGGGGGGGGGACCTTTCTGCGAGGCTGTGCCCGCCCCTTTCTGAAATTCGCTCTCCACTATTGGCCCCCAGAATACTACACTGCCCAACTGCCCTGGAGGAGCCAGTAAGGCAGAAGTTAGCATGAAGTATGGCAGCCAAAGACTGCAGTTTCTGGGCAACATTCCCATCAGGCTGTGCATGGCCCTGACACGCCGTCATAAACAGCTGCTCTGTGAGCACCTGGTGGCCGGGGCTCTCGACTCACATGCTTGAAGGCGTGGTGAGGCACCGCCGACACACTGCATTCCTCCAGGTACTCGTCCCAGTTGAAGTCGGAGTCATCCTGCCCGGAACCCTCGTCTAAAACGGACACCCCCCCACCCCGAGAGAAGTCGGTTTTTATCCCAGGAGCAGCGATGCCATCTCAAAACTCACCACTCACACGCAAACACTCAGCCAAACTCAGACACAAACGCAGGCAAACACCAAATGTAATTTTCATTATCTCAAGCACCGATGCCCAGACCACCCACTTTAAAATCCAACACTCAAACAAATACTGACACTCTTTGCTCTCCACTATTATTTTGCTCATATATACAGCAGTACATAATACAGTTTGCATTTATTGTTTGAACTTGCACTTTATTGTATTAAAGAAGGCTTTATTTTGTTAACTTAGTGTTTATTGCATACATGGTGGATTGTGCTTAAAGTACCATAAGATTTCACACTCTTCTTCTGGGTCATATCTGCTTATACCAAGTGATGAATAAGAAGGACATGTTTGGGGTGGAGCCCCAATGAACACTGCACTAAAGCACTGGCAGCAGTCACTGTTTGCAGAAACAGGTAATGAGTGTCCCCCCCCCCCCAACACCACCACTATCGCTTTTAGAGCTGTCACAATTACTCAGCTAAAGTCCATGACTCTATTAAAAAGCATATATTAAAATTTCCCTTCCCGGTTACTCGGCAATATGACAGAAGGAAGATGGTGCATAGCGGATGAAGTTCCAACTTGAGTATTGCAAAGCATAACTTAAATATCACTACAGCAGGACTGCAACACAACTGTATCTTTAAAGACAACATTTACTGTAGGTTTGACAGACTCACCCAATAATGTGAGCTTAGCCACAGATACTCGCCATTTCGCCTTTCAGAGCAGCCTAGCCTGTATGTCATCACTTTGACTTAAATCATTTTGCTTAATTTACTTTCTACGAATCCTGTACGTAAAATAATCTCTGCAAAAACGAAGGTTAGCCCTGTCGCTTAGCTGCATCATCTTGCATAATATTGTACATAATAAGCATATAATATTGATTATTTTTTGTGAACATATTATGTGCTGTAGGGCTGAATGATATTGGAAAAAGTTCACATTGAGATATTCACGAGTTAAACATTGACCATACAGTCAAACAGAGCTTATTCCCTATCAACAATCTGTCAAATAAGTTGGTGGTGCTGTGAGTTGTGCCAATAGACACAAAGCAATGCCGACAAATCACCTGCTTTTGCTCAATATCGTCTCCATGGAATAGAAAATATTTCCATACATCGGAAGATGAATATATTTTCATATCCAGTTCTTGTTCGCTTTTCACTCATTCACTCACTCATCCTCCTGACTCATTTTTGAGAGCCCAGCAGCAACGACGAGAATGATTACGACTGTCTTGGAGAGCACATGCAGACCTCGTGCTTAAGCAGTAATGGTAAACTTCAGACTGATTTTTCAATTTTAAGCATAGATGCACAGAACTAGATAATGTTGAAAAGAAACAACCATTAAAATTGCAGAGCTTGCTAAGTTTTGTTTCCGATGACAGAGTAAAAGTGTTTTAACACAACTTATTGATGGCTTGAACAGAGCCGAGAATTTGTGTGTGTTTGCATGTTCACGCTAAGTTTGCATGTTTCCTCTGTGTTTATATGGCTTTTAGGCGAATCCTCTGGTTTCCTTCCACTGCTGAAAAACATGCAACTTCAGTGAACTGCAGGCCCTAAACTGACCGTATGTGTCAGACTGAATGTGCACCCTGGTTGGTTGGTTGGTTCCTGCCTAGTGCCAAATACAATGTAATATATTACATTGTTATATTATGCATATAAACGATTACTCAATGAATGGTCAGATGAACTGTCCGATTACTTGATTGATAGCGACAGCTTTAATCACCTTACTCACCAGACTCCAATAGTTCAAGGTTCATGGTGGCCCGCCCCCTGGTGGTCACGTTTACTGCTCCAGGCCTGGCGGCACCCCCTTCCCCCTCACGCCTGGCTCAGGACTGCGTTCACAGACGGCTGATCGCTACAGGGATAGAAGAGGATGGAAGAGGAACGAAGAAGTGGTGCATTTTTCCTTTCATCCAATCATTGTGGACATTAGATGTGTTTGGAAGGAGAAATCAACAAGTTAACGTTAGTCATGGCTGTAAACCTCCGCCAGCCTTATATTTAAATTTTATTCATTTATCTGACACTTTTATCCAAAACAACTCACTGTAGAGGAAAGGGTTATAATTTATATGCGCTCCCCAGGATTTGGTCCCATAACAACTGGATTGTTAACACTACAGCTCTACTTGCTGAGCTAAAGGAGCATTCCTCTTGCCTTGACATTTCTGTAGGTGTGTCCTTCCAGCCTTTCAGGCCGCATGATCAGTTCATGGTTTCTGACCCCCTTTTAGAGTTAACTACTGTCATCGGTAAGAAATCACGTCCTGACCCTGCGCGACTAGAGCACCTTGGATCCTTTGCGGTAACAGGCTGCTTTACGGTAACAGGCCGCTTTACGGTAACAGGTCGGCCCTCGGTTACAGGTGGCACACATGCTGCTCTCTCTGTCAGACCAGATCAGCAGACAGCCCATCTCATAAAGTGCAGGGATTAAGAACCCGCTTAGCAGCCCGCACAGAAGCGCAGGAAGGTGGCGCTTAACCTGGCAGCCGGGGTCATCGTGCTCCCAGGGTGCACGTGTACTGTACTGCCACCTCATGCTGCCCGGGACAGGCCGACCTAGTGCCGCACATCCTGTTCTCATACCAGGGCAGCCCGATAGAAGGCGCAACTACAAACCAGCAAGAAAAGAATGGTGGTACACTCTATCACCATTAACCTTTTTCTAATCCTTTTGTGGTGGAATTAAAAACTATACTAAAGAATTAACGATCTCTGTCTTATATACAAACCTGCACCTAGTGCCAAACAGTCAAAGTTGTCACCCACAGCTGTAGTTTATTATAGTCATGTGACTGATGCTCTGAAATGGACAAACGGCTGCTTGACTTGAAGCAGGGAAAATGGTCTAAATAGGGAAAGGTGGTTCTACCAGAGCCTAGACCCTGGGGTTCAGTCACCAAGGAGCACTGCTGAAAGGGGATGAAGGGACAGGATCTATGCAGAGGTAAAGAACCTGGAAATACCACAGAATGAGAGGGAATCTCGCTGCCCACTGCAGCCTACAAACTGCAGGTCAGTTTGACAAAACATATTTTGCTACCCGCATCAGTCACACCCCCCCCCCCCCCGCCCCCCAGAGCTTCCACAGAAATAATAGAAATAATAACTCATTCCAAGTTAAATTCAATTTCCTGGGGGGGGGGGGGGTAGAGACCACAGAGAATGCGAGTCACACACTCCCCCCCCCAGATTCCAAGTTAAATTCAGGGTTAGGGAGACAACAAAAAAAGGCAACAGGTGCAGGGTCGGTCCCGCCAGGCCCCGGGTGAGCATTGCATTGTGGGTGTGCAGACAAAACAGGCGGGCCGAGGGAAGGGGGTGCGGCGAGAATACGCTTGGTATTCATGGGGAAAGGCGGCCAGCAGAATCCTCCTCTACTGAGAGGCTACGGGCAACTTAGCCAACAAAGGCGGGATGGATGAGCATGGAAGCTAGGAGAGAAGGCTGGGCCTGACGACGGAGCTAATGACACAGGAAGGTAAGCAGGGGGCTGATGACCGCCAGAATACAAGTGCTACCTTTTTTTTACAATTTCCCAGCATCCTCTAAGAGTGAGCAAGAGGAACAGGATTAGGTTCTACTGAGTCTTTTCCAGACCTTCAACTAACACGTCCGTATTTTCTGCTAATTTCAGTCCTCTGGGGGGTCTTTAGGCACCCCGTGAAATACCCAAAACCGGGGGGGGGGGCGGGGTCACGCTGGCCCAAACCTCTTGTCTAAAAAGAGAAGAGACCCCGGCATTCTTATAGAAAAGCGAGAGTCAAACCCAGAGGGAACCACTCCACTCCACCCCCTTCAAAAAGCAGGGTCACACTATTAGGTTTAAAAAGGCACATTTGTGACACAGGCCACAGTTAATGCCAGCGCACAATGACAACACTTTCAGAAAGAGCACATTCTGACTTCTTACATAAGGTTTTAGACTGACACTCATTCTCTTGCATTTCCCCAATACAAATCCATCATACCCTGACACATCAACCTCGATTTTCACTCACAGAAAACCACAGCCATCCGAACAAAACGTAAAACACTGCCTGTCAACCGCAGTAAAAACAAAAGTAAATACAAAAAAAAGGCAGGGGGGGTGGAGGAGTGTTTATGCAACAGCACACTCCCATGCAGAGGAGGGAGAGAGGCCAGTGGTCACAGGCTGCATGTAAAGCTCAGACCTGCTCCATTCAGGCTCTCTGTCAGGCTGTCTTTGTCACTGCTGATATCTTTATTAATATTGAAATGAGCATCAGGCAGCTTGTCTCTGCTAGCCTCTCATTCAACCCATCCTCTCTAAACAATGAGCCAGGATTAGAAACAACAACAAAACCACATCAGGAAAAGTTTCTTTGTGCTCAGAACTTAGGCCCCATTCCGATTGCAGAAAAGACAAAAGGGGGAACGGAGATGCAGACAAACAGGCGGCATAAACGATTCCATCAGACATTTCACAAGCGCAGAGGAACCTGTGTTCTGCACATCAAATGCATATATATTACTATTAAAATTGTTACCGGCAGTTACTCAGATTTAAATATGTGAATCTCCTTCTTATCTTAAAACATTCCACAAATGGCTAATATACTACCTCTAATGTAATGGTATTCACGTCATTTGCAGCGCGTCATTCGCTATATTTGATTTTCCTTTATCTGAAGCAGGAGAATCAGAATCCAACAGGAATTTTTTATACAATAGGCTCTATGATAGCCCATTTATAAGTATCAGTTGTCCGTATGTCAGACTTTCTTTACCTGGGACCTGCCTATTTAACAGATTTTTGTGACCAAGAGTCAAGTTTTTTTTTCTGTGAAACCTTGTTTTTCCTCAGGACAGAAATTGGCAAACATCATGCCAAGTGAGGTGTAAAGGACTGCATTTAATGTGAGGTATGGTTAGGGTTAGGGTTAGGGTAGGGTTAGGCTACAGAGCTCACGCTGAATAGCTAACCAAGTTATATCTGACATAATGCGATGTAACTATGGTATGATGAATAAGCCATGTGTCACAGGTGAGGAACAGCTTGTTTACTCAGGTTCACCCAAAAGAAAACCAGCCCAAAATGAAGTTTCATTCAGAAGGGAGGACAGTATACGGAGGGAGTGGAATGACAGGTAGGCTAAACAGTTTTATGCAGTAACACCAAATCCACTTTATCTAAAACATCAGAAAATATACATGTGATCAGGAAATCTAAGACAGCTTAAATGATTTTCAACATGAAGGAGAAGTTCCTAAAAGAATCTACGAAAGGTGGGGGATTTTCTGAAAGCACTTATTCATTTACTGATTTGATGTTGAGTTTCCCTGTGTGATCAACTTCCTGATATTCTAACTGCTAATATTCTGATCAAAATGGATGCCAAATGTTCAGGCTGAAGTTTATGAGAAGTGTAAACATCCTAGTAATACTAAGGCTACATTATAGTCATTGAGACATTGCTGCTTAGCAAAGAATCGGGCCATTGTAAACACGTAAAATCACTGAACTCGATTCACCTTCATGTATTCATACAGAGTTAGAATAGGTTAACATTGCAACTTAATACTAAAAACAATATCGATTGATAGAGAGGGAAAATGTATCTCCAAACAATGCATTCCAAATAATTAGTTTAGATCAGGGGTAGGTGACCCTGATCCTAGTGTGCTGGTATCCAACAGGTTTTCCAGCCTACCTGATGAGTTACTATCTGCCTGAGATCAGGTGTGGTTCATCAGAGACAAGGTAGGATGGAAAACCTGCCGGACATCGGCACTTCAGGATCAGGGCTGACTACCTCTGGTTTAGATAACGCTTTAAATGGCATGGAAACGCTAAATAATCCTGCCAACTGTAATTAAACTATATGCAAACACTGTAATGAGATTTGATTGAGAGAATAAGAAATAATGATGCAGATTACTATAACCAATAAATGCCATAAAAAAAGAACAATACCAGTACAATGCAAATAAAAGTTCAATCCATTAACGGAATGTCGTTCATTTGTTCACACCAGGCAGTGCACTTTGATATTCAGCTCAATGAGTATCATTCAATAATTCAGTCATTTAACTCTTTATCTGATATACACTAAAAAGAAAAATCATATTTATACTTCAGAATATTCACTATTTAAAGTTATTATTAATTTAATTTTAAGTTTAATCATTACTTTAAAAATCTGTCAAAAGGTATTGAGAAATATGTCAAGAGAATCTAACACTGGAAAAAGTAGTGAAATTGTTCGACGATTCTTAAGACGCCAATAGTCTAAAGTGGAACAAACCATCATATAACGTTTAGCTCACAGACTGTAAAATCTTGCTTTGTTATATGTTACGATTTTTTTTTTTTTTAATTTTATTTTAATCTTAATCTTTTTTTCAAGAATCTCGCAGCTCGTGAAATTGTCTGTTATCTTGGTGCAATAAAACGTGATGAACTTCTTCCATCCAGTGGCAGCACGGACTTTAAGGAGCTGTAGAGCAGCGGACGACCGGCGCGGCTGATTGGCCGCGACCCGGCGCAGATAAACAGGCGCCTGGACAGACAATCCTCATTTAAGCTCCTAACGTCCCAAGAGTGAACATATCCATCCAACACATTAATTAACATGACAGCAAGATCCAAAAATTCATACTCTCCGAAATTACCTTAAGTTAACTTAACAACATAATATTAACTGTAACGATGAAGAAACAATGATTATTTTATAAACTATTAATTCCTTTATTAATGACATGCAATTGATGTCAAGTGTTTACATAATTTTACACGAAAAGCGCTGATTCTGAGGGTAATTACCGCAAAATACTGTCTCGTGCCTAAGAAGTTTACTGGTTCTCAAGGAACCAGTGCGAGGCTATACCAAGCCACAGGACACAATGATAAGTTCTCGACATAGTGCGATAATCTCAACACACGAGTTTAATAGAGATACACACTATCCTCAGCGATAAACTATCAAAATAATATCTTACGCCGCCATTTTAATGCTAGTACAACATAAGATAAAGTTATATTTCATGTTGGCTGTCGATGCTTCTGTATAACACATACAGAGTGCGTACGTAGCAGGTGTAATATCAAAAGTTAAATCATTAGTAGTCAGTAAACTACTTGACCCGAAATGCCAGTAAGTGCATATTATGGAATTTATTCTATTCGTCACCCAGACGTGCTAGTAGGCAGTGTAGCTGGTTGACCGCACTCCGTTTATCAGATTATTTCAGAAGATTTAAAGTAATCCTGAATACGATTTTGGAAAAGCAGAAACCATGCAGTCGCTATAATGACATTCGGGGTAACAGCATAAATGCGGCTGCTTGATTTCAGTGGCATACAGCAGCTAAAGAGACAGCGATCGCGCAACTTTCACACCATACTATCCCTAAAAGCAACGTGCACGAAACGATTAAAAGAAAAAATGGTCGCATATTCAACGACTGGCGTTTTTTATGATATATATTTTTTTTTCCACATGACTGTTCGTGCATCGCAGCCCATGAAACTGCCGGGAGCGGCTTCCGTGGCTAGATGGGGAGTTCCCTTGGTACACCGTGCACAGTTAGCGCTTATGACCAAGTTACTACAACGTCAGAGCTCCTGCTTTGGCGATAGGGGCGCTTGTACTCGCTCAAACCCCAAACATCGTTTATTTATCAACGGGAAAAAAGACACGACGCTCAAAAAAACGCAAAAGATCGCTTTCGCCAGTTAGCACATATTGTAATCTACTGAAATAATTAGGTCTCCGAAGCGTGTCTGACCTGCTCTGAGTTTTTCCAAGTAGATTTCAGATGCTGTATCTCCGCTCGCCTCGCCGATGACTGCCTCGTTTCAATATGGCACAATTCGTCACTGCGCATGGGCAACCTCTAATACACATCCACTTTCTGAAACTGGGGCTGCCAGGAACACACTCTGCTTCGCGCGGTACAGCAGGACTTCCTTACGTCCAATTACGCACAATAAAACAGCAAATCAGTAAGCCATATTTAAACAAAGGGAAAAAGATACCCACTGCTTGTGGCAGGGCATATATGTGTTCTGAAGTAAAAAATAAACACA
The DNA here is from genome assembly GCF_023856365.1 of Brienomyrus brachyistius. NCBI lineage: Eukaryota > Metazoa > Chordata > Actinopteri > Osteoglossiformes > Mormyridae > Brienomyrus > Brienomyrus brachyistius. The sequence goes on along the minus strand of NC_064538.1, from coordinate 27,065,534 downwards.
AGCGCACTGTCTTTCAGTGTCGTTTATCCCTAAAGCACACGTCAAGTGCATTGCTCCACTAAGAACAAATGCAAAATCCACAGGAATTTAAACACACACACTTGTGTTACACGATATAATTAATATTGTCTAGTCAGAGAACAACATTTTACATGTAAAGTACTGTTTCTTTAGTGAATAAAAATATTGCAAGGCATTTAGTTCTGCTTTTCCTTTCTGTTGTTTGTTTTGTTTCATTTAATATTGTCATTAAGTTCTGATTTCAATTCCCCATTGGCCAGCCTCTCCCGGAATATTTATAACGAGTATAACGAGTAACTTAAAATACATTTTGTCCAATACTGCCTAAATTAGGCGAGTGTGCGCATGACTTGAGTGCTTTCGTTTTTCATGGTGCAATTCGTCAATAATAGCAATAATGTACAAATGTTTTCCATGATCATCATATTGGATGATATACGCCAGTAATATTTCCCCCATTGTACTACATTGGGCTCGCATGTGAATACGGTAAGGAACATGCATAAATAAATAAATAAATAAATAAATAAATATATATATATATATATACACACACACACACACACACACACACAATTACACACAGGTCATATGCAATTACGGCGCGCTTGCACACTATAGGGATTAACTATTAAAACACGAAAATGTGGGTCGAGTATAACACGTGTCTGGAAGATCCTACTCGTGTTTCGTTTTCACTATAATCGCTGTTTTTTTTCCTGCTCTAGAACCTTCCGATTCATTGCGTTTTTGTCGTACTGTACTGATCAACTATGCTTTAAGACTCCGTACTGCGTACTTAAACCAGGAAAAAATGAGCGCGTAACTATATTGACCATGTTGGCTTGTGCATATTAAATGTTATAAATTAAACTTTAAAGAGGGATCTAATGTAACATACAAACATTAATCACTTAAATCCATTATAAGTATTCTGAACGTATATAAATTTATACAGGCCCAAACAAAACGTTACCCTACCTGACTTATGTTACGCATCGTATGCAAATGTGCAAAAGAACGTCTGTATGTGTTGACAAATAACATGAATAAATGAACAGATGAATATGTAAAATACTTTTGGAGTAAGTCGGGTTTTCCTTGTGAATTTGAGGGGGGTATCTTTAGTTTTTTTTATTCAGCCTTAGAAAATATGATTACTTAATAGTCATCAGGGTCAAAGAAATTGATTTGGATCGTATGTGCATATCCACTTCTGGTAAGGTTCAAGGACGTGAAGAAGGGTTGTCTTGGTGTGCACGACACATAAAACACTCACTGTGGGCGTGTTACAATTAAATGTCCAAACAATAAGCGGAAAGCAATAAGAAGCTAGTTATAAAACACACAACAAAACATAAAAATCTGCCATAACTGGTTCTCTTTCATATCAAACGTACGCACACACCTGCAGCTCAAATGGGGTGTCTGTCAGTTTCACACACATGTACGCATACTCACACATTCACTCACAGCTCGAATTTTGTGTCACCTGTCCAGTTTTAAAACTGTATATTCAATAATTAAAGTAGCTGATGCAACATTCCATATTACATGTACATGAATACCACAATACTTTGTTATATGGGGATATTTAAGTGAAGCATACTGCTTCTCACTGTTTTCCAAATTCTGACAAAGACATTGATGTACTGTACTTTTGTGTCAAACATTATCATATGATATGAGTAATTGGTTTTAATATTCATTTGTAATAACCCAAGTATTACAGTACACTCTGCAGATATGAGAACTATCACTGAAACCATTACTGCGAGAGATATGTTTTGCATATAATAAATCTGGACCCAACTGTGCGTCTAATTATTTCCAAAATAACCCATGCATTTTTATTTAGTGCTTAATCTAATAATTTGTTTCTCGTTATCACTTACAAAGACTGCAGCCCCTCACTCTTTTTCATGGAGTCCCGCGCACTGTCAGTTGGAGAGATATTAGCGGAAGTAGGTCTGACCGTTCCGTTTCCATGGCAACCACATCATGAGGAGTACTGTGTGTTGGGGGTGGGGGAGGCGGGAAACTCGAGGCTACGCTGCATGCCGGCAGTACTTCTTCGCTTTGTTGCTGATGTCGTGAGACAATAACCGCACCTCTTAGTAAAATCGTGAAGTATACATAAACGCGTTTTGGATCGAACGACGGTACATTATTTAACATTAAAATGACCAAATATCTGAAGTCAATTAAGGTGGGAAGTGACTTGTGGTATAATTTTTATTATTAATTAGAGACTGAATTGCCATTCAATCAAACAATTTCCGATCATTCATGTTAACCAATATGCGGGGGTTAGGTGATGAAAAGGATTATTTACAAATAATTTAATTCATAACCAAATCCCGTTTTTCGCACATGGAATAGTCCATTTTACGAATAACCTATATTTCATATTGTCAGTATTTTTAGGCCAATAATGCTTGACAACTGAACATTTTTATTGAGGCTAGTTTTATTAATAATAATATAACTGCAGTATTTAAACATGCTATCCCCCAAAATAAATTTAAAGATCGAATGTGTATTTGCCAGTATAATAACGTGGCATTTTAATAGAAATACCATTTTAGTTAGATGAATGGATATATGTCTGGCAGATAATGTAGGCCCATCTCTTTGTCGTTGTCCTAAAATGTAAGGCTGCACGTATACAAATCACTCATTAATAAGGTCAAAAGCATTGTGTGAAAAATACAATTACCCACATTTGTTCAAAATATTATGCAATTCAAACTGTTTTGTAAACATAAGGGTGTCATTATTGTTTTGAAGATAGTTTTTCATCCAGTCAAGTGAATTTTCATGTAGGTTGTTCAGTTAGATCCCCTTACAGCTATTCAATACCTACTGCGAAGTCAGTGGCTAAGACATGGTTTGGGAAACTTAACAAAGACTGGAAAATTTGCAGATCGCTACAAATTACAGGATCGCCCACAAATGAGCTCGTGATCTTATCACCACCTATACACCAACGGATGACTGCTAGGTCTCCCGTAAATTGCTGCCCCCAGCACCGCACCCTCCACGTACACTCCCAGGTATGCTAACGCAAGCAGCTGTCCCCTATCTTCTCTGCTGGCTGCACATTATGCAGTTTATTTATTTCCAACAAGCAGGACCGCCCGTGCATCGCGATGCACAGCTGTCGAGCACCTGCTCTCCCAGGTCACACCAAAGATGAAACAGGCTCATCAATTTAGCTTTAACGATAACTTATTCGCACCAAAAACCCATTATTATACATTAAGGAATATTATATCTATTTTATTTATGATATTTTGCTAAGCAGAACAACGGGATCAATAAACAGGAGAATTAAGTAGAAATAAACAACCATGCATATACTGCGATGGGCTGGTCCCCCATCCTGGGTTGTTCCCTGCTTCGTGCCCATTGCTTCCGGGATAGGCTCCGGACCCCCCGCGATCCAGTAGGATAAGCGGTTTGGAAAATGGATGGATGGATGGATGGATGGATGGATAAACAACCATATACATTTATTGCTCGAATACTTTCAGGTATACAAGCAATTACAGATCGGGCCAGTAATGCTCATAATTTTCAGTGGTATATATAAATGTGACTATACTGGAGACTTTCTTAGACTGAACGATGAGTAATTCTGGCACTGCTCTTTCGGAACTGTTTTCTGTGTTCCGGCTTTTTTCTGTCTTTCTGCGCCACAATAAATATCCCGTTTAGTTAAACATTCGAAATTCTGATAATTTTTCATATAGTAAAAAACGAAATGATTTAGTGTGAATGCATAGCCCACCTAAAACCTAAACATTCATACAATTATGTTGCACTCTTGAATGTCGATTATAAAAGGTAGGACTACTTAGCATTATTAACCCTTGCATACATATCTCGGATCGCTAACGACACGAACGTCGTGTTTACAGGTTTCCTGGGGTCATATGACTCATATTCGACACTGTTCCCAAAGCATGCCATGGACTTTTTATATTTGCACTTTTTATAATTGTATTTGCATCAATTTACTACCAAATTTATGGCAGAATAGCTTAAAATTGTTTTAATGTGATATATTTCCCAAAAAACACTGGATCGCTAACACGGTAAAGTGTCTCAAAGCTATCAATTTAACTGAGGAATGTCTTTTGGTAGCACCGTGACTCATAAAGTATTACGGCAGTTTCACACCCAAATGGCTTTGGGTTCACATTCCTCCCCTGCTTGTGTGTGCTGTTCCTGTGTACTTCCGCTGTGAATTCCCTCTGGATACTCTGGTTTCATCCCACAGTCTAAAAACATGCAGTTAGGTGAGTCTCCAAACCGCTGTTGGATGTGTGCCCTGTAATGTTCTGGCATGCAATGTATGTTGTGCTCTGTCATTTCTGATACATAGGTTGACTGTCACCTTGTACTTGATCAGGTGAATGCATATCTTATTTTACTTAGTTTTTTGATAGAAAAAAAAATCTAATTTTGACTGAAAAAACAACACCGCTGATTCATCCTCTGATTCACGCGGGAAGTTTGTCAACACTGAAAATCTCTCCTGGCCAGATCTCTGCATATTGCCAGATGAGCTACGCTCTCTCAACACTATATGCAGCATGCAACCTAACTTCCTGTGAGTATAACTTGCATATAGTGATTAAAAAGATAAAGGAGGAGTAGTACTTTGGCTCAGTGGGCAGCACTGTTGCAGCACACATCCTGCGCCAGAGGTGTGAAGGCCTCTTCCACTTCATTGAGTTTGCAAATTTTCTCTGTGTCATGCGTGTTTTATCCAGCAGTCCCAAAAATATGCATTTAGTTTCACAGACTCAAACATTCAGCCATATGGTATACACTCATGGTACACAAAGCTTTTGGGTCTGTGCCCTCAGAGTTACTTATTCAGTGGCGATCTCTTGCGAACAGAAAGACGACACCATCTGCTGTCAAACTAGAGATATTGCTGCACGAGTCAGCCTATTACGTCGCATGGAATTAGCAGATCCAAAAAACGACGCACGTGGTTTGCATCTGAATCACCCATGCATCGATTTTCTCTAACCGGTCTGGAGAGAACAACCTAGGAAGGGGCGCCAACCCATCGGAGGACAGAGTCACACACGCACACCTACGAGTACCCGGAGGAAACCCCACGGCGACACGGGGAGTATATGCAGACCCCACACACGTGGAACCATGGCGGAAACTCAAACCCTTGTCCCACAGGTGTGAGGCAACACAGTCAACCACTGCTCTACCGTGCCGCCCCCTGCAGAACCATTTATACATCCATCCACAGTGTCGTATGGTTGTACGATGAAGGACTACATTACTTTGAAATAACAAAGTGTAAACGGTCAATTGACAACTTCTAGTTTTAATTATTAACTGTAGCGGTTCATTTTCTTATCCTCATCTATGGTCTCAGGGCGACTAAAACCTATAGGCGACAAAGGGGGCCGCCTAGGGCTCTTCTGAGTGGGTGCAGATTGGCTGCAAATTTCACTCCTCGAACGAAGAGTTGGGGGAGGGGGGGCGGTGATGCGCGTCTAGGGCTCGTGAGCTTGAATGAAATCAACTTTTCTCCTATATTCAGAGGAAACACAATAAAGAATTGGTCTTGTAAACCTATGATATATATAGGCTTCTGGGGGGCGGGCAGTGCCTCCGTGACAACATGCATGCATTGTGGGCTAACATTTTGTACGGTAAGCACATTTTCTTGACGGGTTCTTAATGCGGGTGCGCCGGTTGGTCAAATGCCTTTAGTTGGTGGAAAGTGAAGTTAACGAGAGAAACGAGGCAATCAAACTTGGGGAAGCAAGACAGTCTAAACAAGAAATCAGAGTGAGTTACCTATTTGTGGAAACTGTAACTGTAAAAACTGCAAAGCACTGCATAAATAACATCAAAATTGTTATTTGCTTCTTAATGCTGGCAATCTAGCGTAAGTAATAATTGGAGGACATTAAGGTCAAATGCATCTGCCCCCCCCCCCCCCCGAACAGAACAAGTGGCCCCAGCCTCCCCCCTCCCCAGCTGAGATGGTCTAGAACCGCCACTGTTTGTTGCTGTTGAGAGCAGCTGTGCTTGGTTATGTTATTTGTCTTCAAAGTCAGGATTGCATCATCAAATGCTGGTTTCTGAGAGTTACAGACCAAGGGCTAACAGCAGAGACTTTGTAGGTTTGTTTAAACCAAATCAAATGCACCACAAATGGTTGCAGTATAATGCTATAAATGCTGAAGATATATAGGCTTATAGGATACATTCATTGTGTACAATTCAATTTCAAATGTTCTTTGTCACCTTGGACCTACATTGTTAAGGCTGTTTCAGGGATCTGCTCTTTCTTTTATAGTAAAGATTGCAGCAATAGTTGAAATTTTGCGGGTAATCTTTTCCCCTGGAATGGGGTGTTCTGGATTGTGTTATATAGGACACAGTCTATTCCCACGCTCGGAGATTATAGAAGTAATAATTTAAATACATGAAATTCATTACAATCCATTAATGTATCCTATCTTCAGGCAAGAATACAATTGTAATAGTTCATCTTGCTGACATTCATCTATTATAATTAACTTCCTGCAATAGAATTTGATAAAATATTTATGTTCAACTACAGCTAACCGCAACATCGTCTCTTAATTATGTTAATATTGTCTACTTTTGGTACCGCTTGATGTGTTGTCTTTATTACCACCTATTTCCTGCTTTGCATCAGCAGACAAGACAGCCTTTTAAAAAGACAAAAATTAATGATTTAACTTAATCATGACTAACACATTAAGAGGAGCGCGGCCATTTTTTCTGCAACCGATTTTGGAAGGAAATCTGCAGACGCGTGATGCCACGTGGCTCATTCATTCAAAATAATAATCATTGCTTCCCATTGTCCAAAAATGCTGCGCTTTGTCCATAGTATATCAGCACTCTGAAAAATGTTTTAAATAATGTATATGGTATAATATACGCAGTATATAACTGGCAGAGATACTAGCCTGACGTACTGGTATTTAGACTTGCAGTGGTGGCACGCAAAAACATAATCTTATTTTCAGAAAGATTAATCGTCCTGGTTATCTTCTACAAAACATGAGTAGCCTATGCGCGGAAACTGAGAACAGAATGGATTCTATCTTTCTTTTCGACCTTCACATTTCATTTAATCAAAGCATCTATAATACTTTAATTATAGGACGCAAATGACAGAGGTGTGCAATATATAAAAGCATTAACTCTAATTACTGACCTACAAACTGCCGTAACACTTCTAACAGTCTTAGCGTGATCTGGATAAAATAGTTTTTTTAAAGTGTAGCCACCGCATAAAAACTTATGTTCTCATTTTAAATTATGCATAGTTTCGATATCAATTCATGTAAGACTCGATTATTGTCCCTTACGGGGTTTTATTGACGAGGGGTAGCGTGTAGCCTATTAGTATTTCCATGTATATCACATACTGTGACACTGCTTAAGAACCATTTTATTTGGCGTCCTTGGTCTGGATACGACAGCTTTAATCTTTCATAACCTCTCTTAATGGGCATTAACAGTAAATGGCAAAATATTTAATAAAAAAAACACGAAACACGCCGCAACCCTGACCAAATAAAGCGGTTAGAAGACAGATGGGTAGATAAGACGAAGCAAATTAGCGAAAGGAATCTATGCGTTTTTTCCACACATCTACCCGTCGTGTTGCTCTACAGCGCCATTATCTGGCCGGTTTTAGAGGCTCAGAGACGGTGTAAAGAACCATTTATTGGTTTATTTAGCAATTTCATTTCTTTCCAATGACTTTTTATGTTAGAAACACTAACATGTAATGTTCATTTTCGCATCTGGCTCTTGAAATTAGTAATACGTTTATCTTTCAGGTAAGTGATAGTATTTGCTATCCAAAGTGTCTCGGTTTTGGTGCACTAGCCACACTCAGAGCCTGCTCCTCGACAGCATTTCATGCCGAGCTTGGACTTTATGATTCTCTGCTGGCATCTTCCTGTATGCCATTTCAGCAAAATACTTACCATATATGTACTTCCAGCTGTTTTTATTCACTTAACATGCAGCATTATTCAGAGCAACAATATTCAGGGGCAATGCTATAGATTTTGGGCCCCATGAAGGCATATTATATTGCCGCCCCCCCCCCCCCCCAGTCAGACCAATCCAGTTCATTTCCAATTTTTTTTAGGGCCCCTGGAATCGTTTTAACTCCCCCCACCGATGGCAACCCTATGTGCATTAAAGGAGAACGGCAGTGAGACGGTGGTGGCAGAACTTCCACAAGTGAACACTCAAGGAATGAGCAACCAACACCAGCTGTCCACCAGCCAGTGCAAAGTAAAGCTTTAGAATAATGCCTTGCACTGCTGTGTTTTGCATATGATGGGGCACAGTCAGGTCCTTATGGACAGTCATTCAGTTGTTGATACCATTGTGTGGAGGTAGGACATTCAGTGCATTTAGACACTGATTCATAAATTGTGGGCTTTCACTTTCCCTCCATTAGCCATTGGAGCAGATCCTGACCAGTCATCATAACCTTTCTGTCCATCCTGAAGAGAGAACCATACAATCAACGTTTTACAAACGGGAGTCCATATGGATGTCTGCATGTTACCCTACATTCAGTCGTAGCCTGTTTGTTTTAAATTGTCAAATTTCGCAATTAGAAAGTCCCTGCAGTTATATGACTGGGTATGGTATACAAACACAGTTTGTAGTTAGCTTTTAAAAGAAAATAAGTTAAAGTTTAGACTTTTATTAAGATGTAAAAGATGGGGAATAATAAAAAGAACATCTGCAGGTAAACAATACATGTTGGAACACATATATACACATTTTACTGTATCTTATTAAAATAAGTACATTCAAGTAATAATGTACGTACATACTCATATCTCAAGCACAGAGTCTATCTCCCACACCTAGTTCTGAAGCAGGAACCAACCTCACAGGTGACAAGTGACCCAATGGTACTTTCCGGGGGGTATTGCACATTGCTACAGGAACGTAGCAAAAAGTTACATTTTTTGTCTTTTACAAAAAATAAACACATTTATATATAAATTTTAGCTTGAGCTTCAAAAAGTCGGAAACATCGTTATTTCAGGTGTAATTTGAAAAGTTTTGGACGCAAGAAAGGAAAGATCCTTTTTAAAAGACTGTGTACAGAAAGTCTTAGGTTTGTATACAAGAGGCTTGTTACATATCCCATTTTGGATAGCCTGCATTGTTTTGTTATGGGGAACAGAGGCATGATGGGGGAAAAGATTGGGACCCTGATGATGCAGAGCTCCACATTGGCCTTATGGCCTTATTACACGATGTGGTGAATACAGTTATATTGAATACTCCTGTGTTTTCCCAGCAGAGGCCTAGTGGATCATCACCTTGGGGTCAGTCATTTCCCCAGATATGGGCCCCTTACAGTTCTTCCTCAAGTGGTGTTCTCTAACACCCAGTTCCCTTACACACATATGCCTGAATACAAGTAGGAAACAGAAACGTCGCACATCCAAACATAAACATGAAACAGCTACCTGTACAAAGTCCTGTTACTTATCTGAAGTAATAGGGAGGGAGGGTGTGTCAAGGCATGATGAAACTGAGTACACTAAACATTTTCACCAGCTGAAAGTTTGATCACCGGAGAGGAGACCTTGACAGATTGACTGGAACTCCGGCTTCATGATTCTCTTGAAACACACTGAGTGCTACAACGGGACTTTGGGTTGTCCTTCAGTTCTCCAGCAGGTGCTCCATTTTAGGGTTGATAAATGAGAAGCCAGAGAAAGCAGCCTGGTCCATAGAATCAATGAAGTTCTTGTCACTGTGAGAGAGGCGCGGTTTCTCGTTAAGAAACTCCCGGTCGAAGTTGCTGCAGTCATTGGGAGCTTTCTGTAATTGATAAAAAAAAAATGTGAGGGTTTTTCTGTATAGATTTTAAACTGCACTGAGATATTAAAAGAGTGACTTATCTGTTTTGAATCACGTCAGTCTATCAATTTCAAACTAGATTGCAATAATGTGACTTCTTAATATACAAATAAAAGGGAACGTACCACTTTAGGCTTGAAGGGGGGCTCAATCTCCCTCCTCTCCAAGGCAGGCCAGTTAATGGTTCTGAAGAAAGCCTGGGCACGTATGTTACCAACAATGCCGAGTCTTCGAGTGGGATCACGCTCAAACAACTGGGGAAGGAAAAAAAAAACAAACTGAGTAGAAACCAAGATGCTAGTTTATAAAAGCTCTCTCATGTAATGTTGGAGAAGGAGATGGAGAAGGCATGGAGAAGGAAAAGACAGAAAATGGACAAACCCTCTCTAGCAGGTCTTTAGCCTCCTTTGTAATCCACCGTGGATAAAGAGGAGTGTCCATGCGGATGGACTCGAACAGCTCATCCTCATCATCGCCATGGAAAGGGGACTGGCCAATTAACATCTCATACATGAGCACACCGAATGACCACCAGTCCACTGAGAAGGAGTACTTTTGTCCCAGCAGGATCTGAGGACACATAAGCATAATCTGCGTTGCTTACATCTCCACAGTAACAGATTTACAGACTACCAAGCCATGGCAGGAACACGGAACTATTTGACAATTTACATTATGTGTAAGGTAGAAACAAATGCAAAGTAAAGAAATTTATTATTTAAGTAAAATATTCAGCACACGTTTTTAAATGAATATTTCAAGCATAAAATGTTTCCTCACCTCAGGAGCAATATAATCTGGTGTACCACAGAAGGTTGTGGCCCGATTCTCCCCAAACACGTTCTCTTTGCACATGCCAAAGTCTGCTATCTTGATGTGTCCATCTCGATCCAGCATTACATTGTCCAGCTTCAGGTCCCTAAAGAGAGGAAAAGAAGATAACGAAAAAGAAAGAGAGAGACAAAGAGGGCAGAGTAAACATAAAGAACAGGAAAATGAAGACAGAGACTTTCAGAAGCTGTTTTGTGCCTAATTGAATTGAGAAGATGCATTAGGGAAGTTGAAACCAACAATAACAGAGAAACAGACAATAAATGAGTATGACGTAGACCTGCAGTTCATAGTATGATGCGCCTGCATACTAAGCTGAACACAAAGAATTTACTTATATATCACCAAAGGTTTAAAAACGTTCACCTGTAGATGATGCCTTTGGAATGGAGAAACTGTAGACCACAGATGATCTCAGCTGAGTAGAACCTAACAGGAGAGGAGAGATTAGTCCACATGCAAGACATGAGAAGCAGAGAACAGCAACCTGGCAGCTGCTGGTGTCGGGTTTGACCCCAATGGGATGAATAATTCAGGAGAGCGTTTATCTCCTCCAGTGAACAGGTAAGACTTCTCTTGACAATGAGCATTACTAATGGGAGCACAATTGGCCACCTGCTGGACAGGTAATGCCTTGTGTTCTTTTGCCAGTCAGGTGAAATTAAAAACAAGTAATCTGTGAGGGTGAACAATTGTCAGAAGTTGTGTATTTAGGTGAAAAGAGGTGAGATGGAAAAAAGAATGTGTGCATTCACCCGCACAACTGGTAACAAGAATTGAGGTCATTATGTCTTCTGCCTCTAGAGGTCAGCACATCACAATGTTGATGAAGACACAAAAGAAAACCCAAAACCAAGAACCATGGGATTTTCCAAGACAGGAATAGCAAGCAAACTTTCTTAGGTAATATTGAAACATCATCTTTTACCAGACTACAGAACAACTACGGGACAAAAGACGAGAGGTTTTCCAGTCGCTACTGCAAGTGTAGAGGTTCCAACGTTTAATATGGAGGGAGAGAGAGACACACTGGAAAATGGGCTGGTATCCTTATGGGATTGAGGGTAAAGGGAAGCAGACACCATAGATCGTATTTTGTTTCTCTAGACTTCATGGAAAGAGTTTATAGACGTTTTAATTTGATTTAGAGGGTAGACGACCACAACCATAATTTCCCAACCAAACATCATACCTGCCAAAATGGGTTTCCCCTTTTATTCCATCCCCCCTCCCAATCAGGGATAGTCAACTTATTTGTTAACAGACAAACATGTCCATATGCAACACTAATCTGTGTCCATGCCAAAACATTTTGATTGAGAGAAAAAAAACTATGTATTTCTAAATACCACGTCTGTGGTAAATTACATTTCGGGTTAAAAGTCCATCAAATTCCGACATTGTGTTGATCCCTGCTTCTAATTTACAATTTCTCCTGATAAATTCCAGATTCCGCATTTACACTTAACATGATTTTGAGAATGCCCCTCCTCAACAAATTTTAATGTTGGGGATCCAAATGTTGGCAGCTATGCAAACACTAACCATATCACTCTTTCTTATCACTCTAGGACAAAGTTGATATACGGCTCCCAGACCAGACCATACCCCTTCCTACAGGAGTGGTACTAAATCAGGTCCTAATGACTGACAGAGAGAATGGAGGAGCTGGGCTCATTTTGGCCGGGGAGGGTACTCACATGGCTCTGCTTAGATCAAAGCGTCCCTTCTCCTGTATGTGAAACATTAGGTCTCCCCCATTGAGGTACTCCATCACAAAGAACAGGTGTTCCTGCGGATGCAGATAGTGCGAATGAGAGTCAGCTGGACACACACCTGCTATGGGGACAGGGTCCAGCACACTCCGGTACACCTTGGGCCTGTGCCAAACAGGGAGGGAGGTTACCTTGGTTTGAAAGGAGCAGTACAGGTGTGTGAGGAAGGGGTTGTCCCAAGCCATTGCCAGTACTCTCTTCTCCACCATGGTGCACTCTACATCATCATCCATCAGTACCACGTCCTTCTTCAGTGCTTTGATGGCAAAATACTCACTGTGCCCCTTCAGCTCTGCTAACAGCACCTGAGATGAGGGGGATCTTTAAGCACTGTTTCAAGTCACCTTCAAAAGACCTAGATTATTCAGAATGTGCTAAGAAGCCTGAAGTTACTGTACACACACTGCTGCTATCTGACATAATTTCCTTGTGCAGTAACAGTAATCAGTACCATGCAGAACAAGCAGATGTCAAGCCATACCTTCCCAAAGCTGCCTTTTCCTAACACCTTGTGAAAGATGAAGTTCTCCACGTTAACTCGCGTCTGGTGCGTGATGCGAGAGGGGGGCCGGGGGGGTGTGGTGCTGTCCCACAGCATGCCATACTGGGAGCCATCTGCTAAAAGGACACGCACGAATGGAGAAAGGGAAGAGCAGGATAGGATCGGGCACACTGCCGTCATCAGTGACAGCAGCGGTTAATGTGTCCGGGTCCCAGCAGCTACTCGCTGCTCACAGCACATCTCCCTAAATCACTTCCACAGCTCATGCAGAGACCCCAGCTGTAACTACTGCTAGACTTCTTCAGAATTCTTCAGCTTTGTTAAAGATGTGACCTTGAAGTCTCCCCAGTAAAGTCTGAATCCCATGGGAGACTGGAAAGATGTCAGTGATTTGTGACAATTTCTTTAACCGCTTATAAAAAAAAAAATGACACACTAATTCTGCCTTATCGTGGAATGCCATGAAAACTCACCAGTGACATCCAGACCAGGGGGTTTGTTAAAAGGCTGGTAGATTCCAAAATCGTTTGGTAGGTTAGGGTCGGAGCGTCTAGTGGATTTCTGAAAAGAAATTAAATCTTGTAACAAATGCCATCCACTGTCATATTGGATATATATTGTTTTATATGGCACGCTTTGTTAACTCAACACACACGCAAGCTCATCCTGTCCCTTTCTCAGCCTCTTTACTCCTGCTGTTCAGTGAGAGGCTGAGAAAGGGGGAGTTCTTGTGAATTGTAGTGGGGGGAAGCAGATAATGAAACCAAAACACCAAGAAAGGTGTGTTCTGGGTGCACGCCTGTGAATCAGAGCAGGTTAGGGAGGAAGCTGCGGAGAAGGTAAGACAAATGCTGCTGGGAATCTGCTCTCTCCAAAGGACATTCTCTTCCTGCTGCAGAGGCTGGCAAAAAACATCAAGCAATCACCACGCGAGCGCACACAAGCACACACACACACATCTCTGTGGGGACCATCCCTAACAACGACAACCTAACCATAAGTAACCAAACAAAATATGAGACTTTTGGCATTTGTAGTTTTTTATTTTTATAAAATTGAGTTTCCTCTTCGGGGACTGGGAAAAGTGGTCCTCACAACATCAAAATGACAGGCGGACATTTGGTCTCCACAATGCAATATATATCCATCCCCCTCACACACACACACACACACACACACACACACAATGGCTTACCACTATATTCTGCTTCTACTCTCAGGGAGGTTGGGGGAAGAGGTTGGGGAAGAGCAGAGGAGACACTGAGTCATGCACATGCACACAGTAAAGTCAGCAATGGTTCTGATTTTGGACAAAATGGGATGGCTTTGTGGCAATAATTTGCTCCGGGTCTGAAAACTTAGCTAATCTAAATTATGGCTACAATGATACACATATTTGTTGTGTACCATTCAGTACATCATTTTCGGTGTGGTTTGCACAGTGAAATGGATGAATACAGGCGCTCGTCTACTTATGAATGACATACGTTCCGAATGGCCATTTGTAACTTGAAATATTTGTAAGTCGTTATTCAACATAATTCAAGGGTATACGCAAGTAAAACGAACTAGGATGCTGGTAGTACGCATGCTACGCTGCTGCGCGGCGGGAGTAGCGGCCAGAAGTCGTACTAGGTGGAATTGGCGCGCAGAAAAAAAAATTGATGTTGCAGACATCAAACGGGAGCCCAAGGAACACAATTTGGACTTAAAGTCATCGTCGTTCATATGTCTGAAAGTTCGTAAGTAGAGGAGCGCCTGTACATTAACTGACTTGGACAGAACCTAAATTCACAAGCAGTGAATTCAACACGAAAAACATTCTGGTTTTCCAATATATTTCACCAGCACTGGAGAGAGAGTTTCTGATAAGACCAAGACTGTCATCTGTGTTATACTGAATTGAATATGTTGCTGGAAATTCAACAAATTCATTTGAGACAATATCATCTGAGTATATGTACGACTGTAGCAAAGTAGCAGTAGCCTCCGCAAGTTAGTCTCCCTGTGGAATTTAAGATGCTTTTGCCAGGAAATGCAGTCCGAGCTAAAAAAAATTAATAATAATCACGGCATTGTCGCCACAGTTATCACCACAATTAGCAGTAGAGAACAAGGGATTTAGTTTATTAAGATTATGATGTTATATTTCTGATTTTGTTTATTATACATATTTATCTTTACAATGTAAAAATAAGCATCCCTTAGGTTTTGTTATTCCTACACATTGCCTTTGGTTTACGAATATCCCTAATTGTGTTTGCGGTTTTAGTAATAAATATTTTCAGGACAAACTTTGTTTTCATTGTTGTACGGAAATTGCACCTAACCGTGAACCCAAAACCAAGTTTGTACTGTTTGTACCGTTACACCCCTGAAGAGTCTTTTGTGAATTCAGTCCCATTGTATTTATAACTGAGAGAAAACTGCAGCAGCATCACAGAGACACATTTCCAGTGCTTGCCATAATGAGGCTTCCCCCAGTTCTCTCTGCCATGGGGTGGAGGGTGCTGTGCTCATGGGGAGCTGAAGAGAAGGCTGTGTGGAAGCCTTCGGAAGCCCACAGGCCTCCCACCTTCCCCACCCACTCTCAGCCCACCACTATGGTGGCTCAATAAACAAAACTACTGTGGCCTCTGAGAGTAACCATAACAATAATAAATTCGTTGTCAAAAATACATTTAAAATGTAACACAAAATGCTCCCACGATTGTAGTATTTAACCTTTATTTATTCAAACAAAAATAATCCCCATTCGTTATGTACTTCTACGTCAAAGGACTGCAAGTAGGAATACACCTGGAATCCCTGGGATAGTGGAATGGGCTGCCTGTCACTCACCTGGCTGACTTGCGTCAGGGCCTCAGCAAGCAGCTTCTGATTGATCCCACATAGATTGGCCACCTTCGTCTGGCACTTATGATGGACATTCATAGCGCAATCTGTGGTAAGAGACCGCAGAGGTTGTGAGTGGGGAACAAGCAGTTTGTGTGAGAGGACAGAAAATGTGTTCAGAGTGTGGAACACCCAATGAGATACAAGTATATCTATGCATAGCTGGGTCTGGGAGAAGCTGTGAAGCAGCCTAACACTCAGCCTGCTTACCTTCGCACTTGAGGCCCTGCTTAACTAGACCCCACAGGAGGCTGCCGCAGTGGTCACAGAAAGTTGGGCTCATGTAGTTGTAGGTCTTGAAGCGATGTGGCATGTCGATCTTGAAGCGCTCCTTTTGAAACTGAAAACATGTGCAAGGCCTCAGCCGGACAGAGCAACCAAATAGCTACTGGAATTGGGCATCTGAGCCCACTTTCTGCTGGTTTTAGCAGCTTCATGGTTCTGTGTAGTATGATCTACTGTGACAAGCCATGTGACCTCCCTAGCAATGTGCTTTAAATGGCCATCTCCAGCAGTCCTCTCTCCTCTGTCACTTTTGTAGAAGCATAGTGGACAAACCGACTCTGATGCTACAGAAGTTGGCTGTGAGCTCTAGGAGCCATGGGTTATCCACAGCCACTGGTCACACTTCCACCTCTGCAGGCAACACCAGTGCTTTCTGTCACACCAATTACAAGCAGGGGTTAATTTCTGACATTTTTAAGCTGCAGTAGTAGGTATTGGTGGCGTGTTTCTTGTGAAGAACACACCCCATCTCTTGCTCTTCAAACAGAGCTCAGTGCTGGGGAAGACGTGTCCAGCACAGGGCTGGAATTCTTTCTGTGTGTCAAACAATAACCTGTTTTGGGGTGATGAAAGGTGGCTGCCCAGGACCCTGTTGGTATGCAGCACGGCTGACCTTGAGCTCCCCTTAAGCCTTGCCATTTCAGAGATACTATGACCCAGTCTTCTGGCCCATTGGCCATTATGAAAGTCACTCAAATCCCTGACCATTTCTTCTGCAATCAGCACATTGACTACGAATACCAAATGTTAGCTTACTGGCTAATATGTAGTCAATGTTAATTGCTTCATGTGGGGGTGGTCATAATATCATCAGTGTGTATACAAATACATATACACACACACATACACACACATATATACATACATAAATACATATGTATACAGACATACATACACACAAACATATAATGATCTCCATTGTCTTAATGAAATCTGGCATCCTTGATGGGGCTTTTTCAGAGCATTCTGTCTGCTCCATCTGACATTCACTGAGTGATACCATTCCCCCGACGACATCACAGCTATCTCCATTGTTTCATTTGACATTTGTTACCAGCAAGTTCAATGTAAGGGGAGCCCAGTATAGATGTGCAGGCAAAGTCAATTACTGCAACCTCTCTTGAGAAAATTTTAAGTTTAAAGCACTGAAAATTACAATCCTCATTGAAAATAGTAATTTAAAAACAGTGTTTGGGGGAAGATACATACTAACCTCAATGTATGTACTATAATAAAAACTCTAAATAAAACTGTAGGTTTACACCTAAAAATCCACATATAGTGCTTCAAACATGCCAATCAATAAAAACACCTGTGGCAGTATCTTTTACATCATTATATTAAAATGTGTCTTCACTGCACAGTGGGTGTAATACTTTGCTTACCACAGTGTCTCGACTGTTCGCCGCCGTTCCAGTGCACCGCCCAATGATCTTGTCGATACACTTCTTGTGAATAGCTGCATTGCATTCTAAGATAGAGAAAACCATTTTCACTCACACTGGCAACTGAAATATTAGATTGTGACAGATAATACTATAGATTATGTCTGCACTGGAAAGAGAGAGAGATCCCCATACAAGTTTTAATAATAATATTAAATTAAACTTATTTTGCCATTTACATCAGCCGTATAAAATCTGCAGAGGAAACAATCTTACTTCACAATTTTGACTTGTATTATGGGTGCATTATGGGTAATACCTACCTCTGCATTGGTAGCCTTGCTTATTAAGCCCCCTACAGAAAAAGAAATACAGGAAAAATATTAGTTACCCTGTTTCCCCAATGCTATCAGAAAATGAAGGTGAAATGTCTCAGTATAAGCACATAGGAGAGAGCACAAGTAAAAATTACATGCTGTTGGAATGCAACAATGTCCCCAGACCTATCTCATCACTACTGCTCCAGCACCCCCTTAACCTCTGTCTCTAGCCCACTATCTTAGGCAGTACCTCATTTTTCATAGCGTCCATTCATTATACCACACCCACAATAAATTTTGCCACATGAAAACACTGTGGTATAATGGCCAAATATACCCTACACACTCTCCCCACCTCTACCAAAAAAATCTTTATTAAAAGCCTAACTTTGTGATTATTATCAGGTCTGCTAGATCTGAAACTGACCAGACAAACTCGCGGCACACAGAGCAGAAGGTGGGCTGCCGGAAGAAGGTGGCAATAAACTCGTGGTTCTTGATGTTGTGAACCTTGGCTTGCTTGATGGCACCACGACGTCGGTTCAGTGTCAGGACCTCCTGCTCCTTGGCGGGCTGCTTGTTCTCTGAGGATACATCAACATGGTTGGGTTGCAGCCTTGCTGGTGGGTCATATCGCAGCCATCACCACGATGCCCATGACACATGAACTGAAGACTTATGTGGCACTAATGAAGCTTAAAACAAATAGCTGATATTGATACAAATTGACTGACTGAAATCAGTAGGCAAAACCTACAAGGTGACAAGTCAAATAGAAGGCGTATTGCAAAAAAAAGGTACACTAACAACATAAAAAACTGAAATTTTAAGCAAAAACAGTTAAGTGAGATTAGACTATGTGCGAGACACTAATTTTCCTTTTTGCTGTAGTAGGTCTTTTCACACAACTCCTACGCTTCATGTCCACTAGGAGTGGCCTGCCAATGCAAAACATGCCGCATGCAGAGGAGGTGCCAACCCGGGCATGTTCACACACGGGGGTCTAAAAATACCACAGTCTGGGCTGCATTTCAGAAAAAGCTGCCGTTAGCTGACACTGGTGAGGGCCTTCCTCAGAGTTCCTGAGCTTACAGCAGACTCAAGGAGTCGGTCAGAATTTGGTTTGGAAACTTGCCTTCCCCCTGGGAGTGAGCGTGCCTTTACTCACTGAATCCAATTTGTTCTTTTACTTTTGAACAGTGTACCAGCTTCACATTTGAACCACTAAGTCTGGTCCCACTTAGAAGAGGTGGCAATGACTTTATAGAGAAATGAATACCAGTCAGAACAGAATGGGTAAGCAAACTTTAAGGTTGTGGGAATATTTGCAAACGGCATGCTTACATTTACAGTACACAAACTAAGATCCTTACAGATCTGCATTTCTGATTGTGGAGTCATTTTCATCTAAAGTACTTATTTCCAGTCGTTTCCCATACAGTAAAAATGAGGTTGAATTTATTCTGATTAAGAAGCCTAAATTTTTCTTCTAAGTGAGCATACAAAATTTGCCATGTACACCGCCACTCAACATATTTTCGGTGCCCTACATTTTAATGTTATTGGTTAGACTTCTAACAATGCACTCATTGTAAATACGCTGTCAGGACTATATGAAAAAAAGGAAGAAGGAAAGTGATGATACAGCCTGTATGATCACCTGACCTTGGATGCCACTGAGGTGATTTAGGATAAAAAGGACAGAAAGGTTACAGCTACATAGCCAGCTATGCAGATCGTGTGTGGGCATAACTCTACAACAATGCCTAGAGTTCATTTAGCTGTAATCAGTACAAAAGGTGCCTACATTGATGAGTACAGCTCAGTTTTTATTACACTGGTTATGTAATTATTTATTCCATAAAAATGTATTACAGAGGTTATATTTTTCCTTAATTGCCATTTGTACCTTGTTTTCTGTTGTATATGGTACTGCTTGTAAGTAATCTGGCACAAAATATAGTATTCAAAGATTTTTGTCTGGCAGAGTAAATAAAGGTAAATAAAGTAAAATTAGGCTTGTGGAGCAAGGAAGACCTTAACTGAACTCATGCAAGGTTTGTGTCTGTACGTGCGGCTGTGAATGAGCGTGAAAGACAGAGAAAGACAGACACAGAGAGAGTCCTGTTTGTTTCTGTAATCCTACCAGTATCTGAGTCTTCCACCATGTACTGCACTGCCATCATCACCTTCCCCGAGGGTTGCAAGTCAACCTGAACATGCAGACAAGCTATTAATACTAAAACAGGCAAAAACAATTTTGCATAATAATGCTTAACAAAAGCAGGTCACACACAAACACATACACGCACAGGCACTTACCCAGAACTCGGCACGCCCGCTGGCCTTCTTACAGCGCTCTGCCAGCACAGACACGCCCACAGTGACCTCAGATAGCGGCTCCTCGGCTGTCTTCATGAGCAGCACCTGCAGAACGCGGCCCTCGTAGATGTGGGCGTCAAAGCTGGACTTCCAGGCTGGGTACATCGTGGGCTTCCTCTGCACCAGCGTCTTTCCACGTTCTGTGGGGGGACAGTATGAGTTCAATCATGTAGACAGAGGCTGTGTGGGTCTCTTGAAACTGCACATTTGCTCTTTATATAAACATCAGCATTATTACAAGAGAGGGCAGCATCATGGCTCAGTGAGCTGCACTGTGGCTTCTCACTTAATGTTCACTGCTTTGAGCCCAAACCCTGGCTCGGTGCATCCTGCATTTCCTTGGCCTTACTGTGGGTTTGCTGGTGCACGAACTATTCTGAATTAGCAGTTCGTTGTGTGTGTACTGTGTGATATATAGAGCATACCCTGTGCTATGGTTCCTGAAATGGTCTCCAAGCAAAACTGAGCCTGTACCTATGGAAATTATGTGGATGGACCGTGCCAGTCAGCATGACATGTGGACTTCGGAGATCAGAATTATCTTCTTTGCAAGAAGAAGAGAAAAAAGAAGAAATACGCAGTTCCTTATTTTATGAAGAATTCAGATTAATGAACCTATTCTGCTATTTTGTTTGTAGACGAGCTGAATATGGACTGTTATTGACATTACTGGTGGTTTTCCTAGCAGAGCTGTTGAGGAGTTACGTTTCCATCTAAGGGCACATCGTGCAGGACCAGTGAATGCGAGTTGGCAGCAGTGAGTGCTTTTGTTACTGAGAGAGAAAGAGAGAGAGATTGGTGCATAAGAATGCCAGCTCCATGTTTGTGGAAATCCAGTGGATGAACACACATGGATCAGTGTGTCTGTGTGTGTGAGACACCCAAGCAGGACGTGATCCTCACCAGTGTTCAGCGACTCTTTCATCTTGATGGCACAGAAGGGTGGGTCTGTCAGCGGGGGAAGGGCACCGAGGTCAAAGGCGTTGAAGGCGATTCGCAGGAAAGGAGGCATGGCGACGGGTCACCCAGCTCTCTGCTAAAGATAAACCCCCCCATTAGCACATCGCACCTACATACTGGCCCAGCGTCACCATTTCAGAGAGCTGTGGTTAACCCACATCGCAAATGGAGCCTATTTAATGAACATTTACGCCACAGCAGCAGCAGGAGCATTGCAGGAAAACCGCAGAGCTCGGGATATCCATTGGCATATTTTGGGTGGAGGGGAGGGGTCAACCCAGTAAGATGGAGGAGCAGAATAGTAACACCCATTTAAAGCTGGAGAGCTTCCCCAAAGTGCTGGGGGGGAAACAAACTCCACTCAGCTACACATATTTGTACGAAAGTGAAGTGAAAACTCAAGCTGAGCTGATAGTATGGGTCCTCTTACCAAAGTCAAAATGGCAGTGGGGAGGGGAGGATCTGAAACATTTAGACCGAAGGTGGCAACGAGCAGGGCTGTGGGAGGGTCTCCTGGGAAGGGCAGCCAAGCAGTAGGTCCATTCTACACCCACGGCTGGCAGCCTCCACGCGCCACAATGCCCTCGCTTTTACTGAACCTCTATTCAAACTCAACACCCACTTCCTAAAAGCCAACACAAGCACGCTACTGTTTTTAACACTAAAGATGCCATTGGTTGTGTGCCAGTAGTTAGGTGTGTGTGTGTGTTTGTGTGTGCGTGTGTGTATGTGTGTGCAGGGGGGCGGAGGGGGAATTAACCTGGTCTGCACCTGTACAGACAGGCTGTACTGCAAGCTGCAAAGATACCATATGTGGCACTGGATGTATTTATTCATAGTCACATGCTCCGTTAGCCTGTGAGACACACTGCAGCTGTGAGCTGTGCATTTAGAGGATGCCAGGGACACAAAGCAGCCCCTGTGTCAGGGTCATATGGCACGACAGTGGCACAAACTGGCAGTGCGAGCACACAGAGCACAGCGAAACTAGCACCGGCAGCGAGGCCACAACTCCTTCCTCCCTGATAGTTATCAGCCCCCCCCCCCCCCCGACCACAAGTTCTGGGGGTCTCAGTGCTGCCTGAGTGCTCTTATATGTATACTGAGACATACATAACACTTTACTTTGTTTTGTTCTAAGGAGAAGGTCTTGGGCCTATTTAGCACCATTGTTTGTATTTGTAATGCTATCTGCATGAGATAAAAACACAGGAAACCTCAGACAGACATGGGTCAGGAAAGCTTTAGGATGAGCAATCCGATCAGATGCACATGACAAATCCCCCCACCGGGGGCAGTGTGGATCTTTGCGTATGTGAGTTTCCGATGGTGGATGGTCTCTATAGGATGTTAAAACCATTTCTACGTAGGAAAATTTCTTAAGCCAACCTTTGTTTTTGGTCGCTGAAGGCATCGTTTGTCGCCATTTAACTGTGCTAGTGGTGTCTGTGGTCATAAAACAGGAAATGTAGCAGATTCTACTTCCTCCAGGGACAGGCTTGGTTAATATGCACTAAACATATGTTGCAGAATCTTAATTGCATACTTTCTTAAAAAGACTGGAGTGGAATTACCTTACATACTTGCAGGCAAAACCTTAAGGAAATAATAAAGGCTAATTGATGTTTGTTGTACCTATTACTAATATTAACATAATATTAAACATGTTTCCATCTTAGATTAAATATTTAATTTAGTGCAGGGCAAAACAAATGTACAAAGATATACACTGCAGGGAAGACAACAAAGTCACAAATCAGGAAAAAAAACAGATGTTCAGCTAAGCATGTAAATGCCATGAAAACAGTCTTGCTGAATCTGGGGAAGCTTTACATAGGCAAGAAGCTCCAGTGACCCTGCAGGCATTACAAACCAGGCTCATCTGCTGGTGCTTTCAGAGCTAACTCATCAAACAGGGAAGTTATGAAAGGCTGTGAGTCACTGTGCAGTATGTGTGTCACTACACTTCCTGTTCTGCTGTGCCAGCTTTATTTTCCTCCTGGAGCTGAATATAAAATGCTGCTTTTCAGGAAAACATACATTCTAATGCCATTAGAGGACAACAGCTGTTAACCTTTAGTGTTTGTTCTACTGCAACTACCTAACATTTTAATCTCATTCCTTGAAAGCCACCTTTTTTCTAATTCTGAGCTGATCGATATCTGATATGTGACTCCCCCCCCCCCCCAATTCTCAGCTGATCGATGTCTGATATGTGCCCCCCCTTCCCAGGTGCTATCTGTTTGCAAACAACACCTGTGTCCACAAGCTGCTCACCAATTTAATGTTTATGGAGCATAATATAATATGGAAGTCTTCCCAAAAGGGCTCAGAGGCATGAGGGGAAACGATAAGCAGCATACAGCTGGAGGGGGTCGGGGAGACAGGTGCAGCAGCATTTTACCAGTATGCCACTCTATGCCTCCTGACATACCTATTACTAACAAGGGACTGCAAAAGACTAATCGGATTTTTTGACCACTCACAGGAAAATGAAAGATGTTCAAGCTGCAATAAAAAAAATCATAAAGGACAACAGAAAACTCTGAATTGGAAAAGGTACATATTTAACTGACTCACTATTGACAAACTGCTTATGGCTTTTTATGTGGACAAACAGATTAGGAGCCTGACTCACAGTGGTGTCTCACAGGGGAAGCAGTCAATATACCCCACAGCCCGACAATGAGTGCCCTCAGAATGAAGGAACGAACAAACGTACAGACAGACAGAGACAGACACCGCAGGCAGCAACAGTTATGTACAGATTATTATCGCTAGTAAACTCGCCACTGGAAACTTCAGGAGGTTCTCTTGCACACATGAAAACTTTAGGAGGGTGGGTTAACCAACCTGTAGCATTAAATCACAAAAAAGCCTACCTCAACCTCATCAAAATACAGATTTTTAATAGAACTTATACTTAACATAAGGAACTTCCTTTTGCGCCCAGTGTCGGCTCAAGGGAAAAGAATTGTAATGACATCCATTACATTCTCAGTAGGCTGCCTCTGCTTTCATGCATCTTCAGTGACTCTTCTAACAGGGTATGCAAAGGGGAGAGATCGAAGGTGCATGTAGGATCAGGTGTTGCTGCAGTTCTTTGCCCATTGGTTGGGCTCTCTGCAGTCCAGAGTCACCATACTCAACCAGCTCAGTGCTTGTGTTACTGTGAGACTCCTGCGGAATGTCCTTCAAAAATGTCATCAATGTAGAAAAAAACTACAAATGTCAACTGATAGCAACCACATTTATGTTTTGCAGTGTTTAAAGTTAAGAAAAGTACCAATCAATATACTATTATATGCAGACATATAGTATAGTTGGATCAATTCTAGAATTTTGAATTTTATACCAATATCAGCGTTGGCACCTCGATATCAAAACCAAATCAATACAACATCAATACTGTAGAACATTCTCGTTTCAATATTATATTGCTTTGAAATAAACAGGCCCGTTTATTAATTAAACCAACAGAAATAGCCTATAGTTTACTTTTAATATTATCAGCAGAATAATAATTTGGCCTCAGCACATCTGATGACCTTTACCTTTATAACCGAAAAGAATGAGTGAGAGACAGATGCGTACAGCATACTGTGGCTGTCAGGTCCGGGCGATCACCTTGTTCGAACCAAATTAACACCATTTCTCACTTCTGTCACCCTGGTCATTAACTAGAACAGGGGTGGCCAATCTTATCCACAAAGGGCCGGTGTGTATACAGGTTTTTGGGATAACCTGTAGGTCAGCTGTTCAAACCTAAGTGAGAGGACTCTTCAGCCAATCATTCCTCTAATTAGTAATCTAATAAGGGAGTTGCAGCGAAAACCCTAGTATACATCGGCCCTTTGCGGATAAGATTGGCCACCCCTGAACTAGAGGCAAGCGGTACACAACAGCGGTTTCCATCTTCTATCGATACAACTTCTCCGAACAAGAGATATGTGAAATGAGTGTGATTGTCTCTCCCCAAAATGCTACATGAAATAAATTCTTACATATTTAAATTTGCAAAATAGTAGAATTTTTTATTTTTGGTACTGTGATACAATACTGATATCAGTATATCAAAATAACGTGAATATATAGGTAGCTTGTTTCTGTTTAATCTATGAATCTGTCCATTGTCTAATCCATTATCTTGATTAAGGTGCTGGGAGGCCTGGAGCCTATCCCTGGCAGTACAGGACACAAGGCTAGGATCCGCCCTGGATGAGAGGCCAGTTTATTTAAACGTTTTTTTTCTCCCCCCCAGCACAAATTCCACAAAGGTGGAATTTATTTTTGTTTCATCTCTCCCTACAGATTTATTTTTTAAAATGTACCAAATTAGAAGTTATCCCAGTTTCAGCTGAGTTCTGCTATATTGATCTCCAGCTATCACAGAACCAAAAAGAGATCCACGTTATTCCTACATAATAACTCCTGGCTGAAATTTGCAGGTTAGGTGATTGCACAGTATAGTGTGTGACCATCTTTAGACTTGCATAACTCACACCATCTACCCAGAAGTAAACAGCTACACTCATCACACTGCTGGTAAAAGCAGGACCCTCTCCTGAAATATCTGCTACATTTCTAGCCTGAAATGTCTCCCAAGAATCAATGAACAATTATTAATTTATTTTATTTCATTAAAAAACCTGTTAATTAACCTCTAAAGGAACTGAAGTAAAGTGTAGCCCATTTGTAATGTGAATTTAATTCAGCAAATGTTTAATTCTATTTACCCAATCATACGGACACTGCAACTGAGAGCCAGTAAACACACCGACATCTGAGTGCAAACAGAACCCTGGTGTTTATGGATCAGCTTTGCTAATTTGGCAGCTGTCCACCGGGACCCCTCGCGACCACAGAGGTCCAACTGATATTTCCCCTGGTGACAATCAAGCGTTACGTCAACAATGGCTGAGGCCATGACAATCAACAGCGGACAATAGGCCCCAAGGGCGTCACCAGCTGTTTTTGTTTAAAATAAGGGTCGGTGCAGGGTTTCTGCCATTGCTTTTAGTGTGCTGCCTTTGACCAATGAGAGCTCATGCGCTGTAGTGCCCACCACAATTACAGTTATGTAAGCTTGCTTGCCCACATTTTACTTCCTGCTTCAGATAAACCAGTGCATCCTCCGTTCTGGTTCCCCTGGACTGAAGAAACCCCCACATACAACAGAATTAATGACAACATTATATTTAGTAAGGTAAAAACAGCCCTCTGAAACAAAATAAAAATGATTTATCATGCCCCCCCCCCCCCCCCTTTCAGGTCATTTCTGAACTTCGGCTCATGAACAGAAGAGCTGAGAAGAACGACCAGGACTCCAACAATGGCGGCGAAGGGGAAAAGAGGCAGAGCCTGAGATCAATAACCCAGCAGAGTGCGAAAGGGAGCAGAGTGAATGGGGGGGAGGGGGGCTTTTTCCCAGTCCTGGACCACAGAGTCCAAACTAGGCAGTATTGGAGAAACTGCAGAGAGCACCCAAAAACACTGTGCAGCCATACAGCTCTGCCCACATTAAGCGCACAGACACACACAATAGCCCCTTTAACTGCACTCTCACATTCCTCTGGCAGTTAACTATGCAGTATATATTGAGAGGGGAGGGGAGAAAGAGCAACAGAGCCAGCAAGAGAGAGGGAGAGGGAGAGGGGGAGAGAGAGTGTGTGAGAGAGAGAGAGAGAGAGAGAGAGAGAGAGAGATTATTTTCCATACAGTTCACCACTGTTGAATCAGGAGTCAATTTAATCTCCCAAATTCATGAGTCAAACTTCACAGAAGAATGACTGGCCCTGTTACAAACCCAGTACAGCCTGCTGGACCTCACTGCATCACCTTTTCAGCATGACCCAGAGGTGGCCATCCAGGATGCTTTTTAGTGCCAGCAGGTCAGAACCTAGTCCACATCCAATTCAGAATTACTCTTGAGCAACCACGACCACCCATAAAAGCATCAAGCCAAACCAGCCTAGAGAGACAGTGTAAGACTGATAGCTTATTCATAAATACAGAGAACCAAAGACACCGGACAAAACCAAGCCACTGAGATCCAAGGGCAATACATTTCTAACTAACGTAAACCTGTTCGTGATCACTTTATGAGAAAGCAGCAAGAGATTGTGCATGGTGATGGACTGGCATGCAGTCCAGGTTGTTCCATGCCATGTTCTCTGCTGCCTGGGATAGGCTCCAGGCTCAACATGACCCACTTCTGGATGACTGGTTATGGAAGATAGAGGGTTTTCTGCTGTATTAATGGGTGACTAATATTCCAAGGAAGCCAAAATATATATATATAGAACACAATTTATAAAAAAATAAATAACCAATTCATGATCAATAAAGCATTTACAATTTCCAGGTGCATCTGTTCCTGTTTCATGCCTCATTGCTGTAGTTTCAGCCAATAAACTGCATGCCAGTAAGATGTGCCATCATATGCTTTTGGCTGCTGGCCTACTTGCAGAAGCGCCATTCATGTGATATCCCTTCCAGGTGAGGGAGATACGCTAAAACAGTTTGGTCTTAACGTCATCAGCAGAACCGTAACCAAGATGTCTACATCTTCTCACTCTAATGGCCAACTGCATCCCTTGGGAATTAGTGTTTTTTTAGCTCCAGCTGCACATATAAAGCCAGGGAAAGAGGGAGTGGGTACATAAGGTAAGTAATGCTGTCTGTTAATTACAGGCATCTTAAAGAAACCCCTTCCGATGACAGCCACGTCTTGGTGCAGCAGCGTTCTCTTGCACAAGGAACGCTTGTACTAGACTCTGAGGGCAACAGAGTCTCCTTCACCCACCACCCCACTCAATTAAATCCCCAAATTGCAGGTTTCCCTGGGGCTCACACTTAATGCGAATCGCTTGCCAAGCCCCTACCTGAACATGTGGCCAAAGTGCATACACAGAAGAGGCAGTAAGTTCTAAGGTATGCCAACACAAAGGGGCAGGGGACAGGTCCATGAGTAATGCTGCATGCGTAGGATTGTCACAGGACTCCAATAGGAATCTCTTTGCAGGTGGATAGAGAAAGGACCAGTATAATGTGAGAGCTACCTAATATTTAATAAGAATAATAATTAGAAAGCTGTCTATACAGCCACGAAAGCAAATAAAATGTGGAGAAAGGAAATGTTAGATGGAGGCGTATTAAGTTTGGGCTATGCCCTCAGCGACCAATTTAGAGTAATTTGCCCAGTTCTCATGGGACTGCCAGGCTCTAGATTTGACGGCAGAGTGGTGATGAGGGGATTCAGGGGACCATGTTGCATGACCTTGACGGACAAGCACACTGTGCCCATGGGGGACAGGATCGATTCCTAAAGCCCAATAACCAATGAAAAGCTACCCTTGACCAAATTACAGCAAGATCTCTGCTTCCCCCAGCTGGTGTAAGCAGACAAAAGAAATGGTGCAGAGGTAGGTATGGGGGGCCAACTGTGAGAACTGCATCCTTGTCAGGTTTACTTCCACATGAACGAATCAAAGCTAACTGGCTTCTCCCCAGTAATTAATTGATCGTCTGCTAAGAGTCAGCAAGGGCCTGAACACCTGCAGGAAATCCATAAAGCGCAGCCCTGGAATGACTAAAGCTACACAGCACCAGTGCCATGTCAATATGCTCTTATCAAGCACTCTTTATATTCTGCCCATGGCTGGCATTTTCAGCAGCATGGGTTCTCTTGACCACACAAATATGATAAGGCATGCTGACCTGTACAGGCTGTATGATGGTGCTCCACCAACCAGATGAAGGTCTTGCAAGTGGCATCACAAAGAGCTCCATCTACTCAGGAGAGACACCGGTGGTGTCAGTGAATGGCGGCAGTATCTGTGTGCCCAGGAGGGGTACATCCCATCTGTGTACATTAAAGTATGACTTTTTCTTGTAAATGGAGAAAAAATGTCTAAGTGCAGTCCGACCATTTCATGGGATTGAAAAGACATGCGCTCAAGGTGGGACAGCCTGCAGGGTTTACTCATCTGTGCCAAATTACGCCGCCTGGAAAACTTGACAAGCCCCAAACTGAAAATAGCCAGCATCCAAATTAATAAATAATCCTGCTCTAAATGGGCCGGCTGTGCCTGTGTCGCCACACAATGTCGGCGGCTAACGTCTGAGTGTCAGCTTACAATGCGCAGCTTTGTTCAGATAACTTTTGATTATGAACCGATTGTGTTGCTTGCACCTCAGTTATTAACTTAATAGATGTTGCAGGGGGGAATAACCCTGACCTCTCTTTCAAGTTCATTTTGTGTCATCTTCTGCAGACCGATATGCCTATTGGTGATTAAACTTTTTCTAGGAAGGCGGCAGCTGGATTGCCCATGGGAGCAGTTTCTGGCCAACTTTCTAGCTCAGGTGTGGGGGGGGGGGAGCTGTGCATACTAAACAAACAATCTTGCATCAGAAAGCTTAGTGGAGGCAGAAACACAACAAGAGACACGATACAGTTTCTAAACACTTTCAGTCGACACACAACCCGGTATGGACAGATAAATGTAGGCACATGAATGCCCTCCAAGCAGAAACACAGAGGCAGTGATAAACACAAAATTTATACTGACATAAAGATGCACATATATTGTAAACTGAGGGTTAATAACTCAAAAAAGATACACATACACACACATGCAGACAGACACACACAAACGCACACAAGCATGCACGCACGCACGCACGTGAGCATAGTCCACGTATTCATATCTCTATGGAAACTCTCCATTAATTTCTATGGGCATAATCCCAACTCTGACAACATTAACCCCTATCCACTTTTAACCTTCACCATAAGTAACCAAATAAAATGCAAAACTTTCTGCATTTTTAGTTTTTGATTGCAGTAATAGATTTTGTATATAATTAAAGAGATCCTTGTGGGGGCCAATGTTAAAAGTTACAAGTGTTTATCACATTGTGAGGAAATCTAGTCCCCACAATGTAATAATTACAACCACACACACACACACTTGTAAGGAAGACCCCCCAGTAAGCACAAACGAGGAAGAGCTTTAGCAGTAAAGCAAAACGGTGACATTTAGATGCCACTACTTGAAGCCTTTTGTGGTATTCTTGTCAAACTGGGGATTACCACAACTCAACAGCAGCAAGGGAAGTGATGCATGAATAATAATGGTTACGTCCTGACATCTGGCAATAAATGAATTTAATTAAATTAAATGGAAACTTCAATTTAACTTTTAACATAGTGCTTTTATATAATAAACATTTCATCAAATATTGCAACATATAAAGATTTCAAAATTTTCACCATTGTTTTATAAATTACTTTTGAAATAAACATATTTATCATTTTAAACCTTTAGGCTTATTATACTCAGTGCCAAACACTCCCCAGCAGCACTCTACTAACATGCAGCAGAACTTAAGCAAAGGTGCAGGGTGGGGAGTGAGTGGGCCAAAGGTCAAAGGTCATTAGGTGTTTGCAATTTGAGACAGGTTCAGGACATGGAGTACAGATGATCTGCATAACACTCTCCAGCACTTCAGGACTGACACTGCAGGGGCAGTAAATGATGGCAAACAAAACCATTACCGGCATCCTCAAAACCTCCCTTTACCCTAAAATGCCACAAATCTGGGCAACAGGTAACCAGCTTTTTGTCATGTTTGGTTATGTTGGTTCGTTTCACACTAACTGCTCTCCAAAGCCCCAGTTTTTCATTTCCCGTCTCTGAGCAAACAGCAGAAGCAGCGGTGCGAAACATAATGGCAGCCTCTCATTACCTCCAGCACAATTATTATGGATCAAGGCTGTTATCTAATCTCAAGCAGCCACCATATTAACAACATGTTCCTGGAGGCAAAGTGTTCCTCCTCACCAAAGGCAACTCAGAGGACATAGCAGAAGCAGGTTAGGGAGTGTACAGAGTAAGGACGGTCGGGGATCTAGGGAGATGACTGGGAATCAGTGGTAAGAGAAGCAGGAGGCCACACTGGGGCAGCAGCGTGTGCAGGACGCCTCGAACCAGCAATGCAAAGGCATCGGACTTTTACCCGCTTTCTTACTTATTTCCGCGCAAATGATATTGAGAGGAAGCCAGCTGAGTCTCAGTAAAGTCTCAGGTGCTTCACTACATCAAATACGGTTACATTTGTGGACCAGAACTGTGGAAACCTAGCCTAAGTTAGACTAATTATAGCTTGCCACTGCTGTAAATGTGAACTGTACTAAGATATTGCCTGCACCCCCAGGAAACGTTTCACTAAACCAAAACAGGCTAATGGCTCTTGAGGTGTAATTCCACCTCCCACGGGGCTCCGCGCTGTTTAATGTAGCAGTGACCCACCCTTGTTTGCTTTTCCCTCCACCAGAGAACTTTAAAGGCACAACGGAGACAGCCTTTACTCCGAGAACAGCAACACTCTGAATGAGGAGACAAAACATCCCGCACTGGCACCAAAAGTTCTACTCAGATAATGTGATGAAAAAACAATGGTTTGTGAAGAAATCTATCAGCAAAAGATATTAGTGTGGCTTTAAATTCACCTCAGGTAATTCACAAAGGTTATTTGAGTTGTATATCTCAATGAGCAGGACAACATGACTTACTGTAGAATAATACTATAGCATAAAATAAATAAAATTATAGCTATCTTGAGGCAAGGGTCAAGATTGGGTTTTAGGTATTTCCCATCTGCTTTGTAGCTTCAATCCGTGGAGCAGTGAAAGTGAATCCGGAGTTAGACAAACCGAACTGGGTCTGTAACAGAAGAACCAGCACATCGCGACCCCACTTTGTAATTGGGCACAACGGGCAGGACAGTACACGTTTCTGGGCTTGTAGTATCAGATCACAAAAACACTGCCTCACAGGACAGATGCAGACGTGAGGAGGGAGTTGGCCGCTTCCCCTAACTACACGGCTATGCGGAAGAGGGAATTAGACCTTCCTGTCAAAGTCGCCAGCTAATGAGAATTCACATCATAGCCGGCAACGGGATGTTCACAGTGAAGTAATGTCCTTCAAAGGAGAATGACCGTAGGAATCTGCCTGCGGGGCGTTACTTGTCATACGACACAGGTGCCTGATCGGGAGCCGGCGGAGTTTTTAGCCATTTGAAATGGTTTGCAAAGAGTGGAAATAATCTACGACATAGAAGAAACCAAAAGAAGGGACAAGTGTCGAAAAACGCCAGTCATGGGTTCACTCTCTACGTACATACAGTATGACAGTAGTGACTTGTAGCTGTATTATAAAAACATCAGGCTACAAGCCGTAAAGGTGCTGCACCGCGGGCAAAGGTCTAGCAGCCTAGAGCGAACTGAAGTATCCCAACTTAATTCGTTCACGTATTAAATGTGTGATACACCGCACAAACTTGCTTTACATTAGCCATTGATACGAATTATGTGAACTAATAAATGAATTTTCTTAAAATCTGTTTTAACACGGAAAAGGGACGGAAGTGAGGAACACCAAGAGCAGTGGTTCTGAAGAGCTCCCGACACAGTCCACGCAAGTGGCTTATTCGCATGAAACACGCGGGGAACTAAAGCTGTAAAACTCTGGCACACTTATCGTAAAGAAAGAAGAAAACATCGTTTGAGAGGTGGGGGGGGGGGGGGGGGGGGGGGTAATATGCGACTCCACCACACTTGTTACGCCCAATTTGTTGATCCCCCAGACCTGTGTCAAAAGGCTGGGTGGCTGCATAGCATTAACACACACACACGCACACACCCACAGCCCCTATTCGCCGTACACCTCGCAGTGGAGAAGTTTCCAACTGTTCATATTACTGCAGGCAACATCTGCATACAGTAATCGCCTGACATAACTTCCCACTAATCCGCTATTTCTCCTTCCAGTCATAATTTTCCCGAATACTAAATCGTCGGTTCTTTCGCCAACTCGCTTCCAATTAAGCTTTCCGTAGACTTATAAAGGCGCCGAGATGTCCGTAACGTTCCTGCTTCATTCAGCAATCCCACGCTTCGGCTCCCAAATCAGTCGGATTTCTAGATAAGGCCTTCGCAGCTAAGAAGAGCGTCAAATTAAAGGCGAACCGATGACACGAGGTGTCCTACTCACACTACGCGCATCACAACGCGAAACATGTTACATTCACAGAGAAGACACTTAAACACCAACTAAGGTTTACATTCAATATTCGTAGTTTTTCTTTCCCATGCAGCGAGTTTCATTCTAGCAAAAACAAACTTTTTGAACAGACTTACGCCCTCTTGCAGCGACCG